>NC_090758.1:38286277-38293777 GCF_036898095.1 Palaemon carinicauda
CGAGCCAGGTTGCTCTCACTTCCTCATATAACAGCTGGACTAGTAGGACACGACAAGTAAATGCATTAATCCAGTGTCGGGAAGCAGCGACGACACAAATCACGTAAATATCCTCGGACGGGAACAAGTGGCAGAAACTACCGTCGGAGATGACAGAGCATCTGCTAAACACTCAACAGAAGGGTGAAAGTAATATCCAAAGTCATCATTCAAATCACAATGAATGCTGAGACGGGAAATAGTGCTGGTGAGAGCTTGTCAAGACCCGAACTGCGTTGACTGGTCGACCATGTCCACTCATCACCTTCCCAGCGTTTATAAACACTCGAAGCAAAAGAATAACAATCGTTAAAACGAGAGTTCACTAATATACAAAGGAGGAGAAGAGGAGGAGGAGGAGGAGGAGGCACAAAAACACTTTCAAACAATCGTAGAGCCACTTAACTTACAATAAACCAAGAGTGAACATGCTCAGCAAAAATAATTTAACTTAAAAGAAAACAAGGCTGATTTAAATCAACAAAAGAAATAATAATGATTTTACGTTAACGTAATATATATATATATATATATATATATATATATATATATATATATATACATATAAATATATATATATATATATATATATATATATATATATATATATATATATATATATATATTTTGGGCTCAAGCCATGTCGTCCTGATGGAAGTTCCTATAGGGTAGCTTCCTAGGGTATATTACAACTACGGCGATATTCCCAGAGAATTTACCTTAAGGTACCAGAATTCTAACTCCTGGAGCGAGTATCCCTCGTGAAAGGGATATCGCGACATATCAGAGGACGTATTCTAGACACGTCACATGGCAATCTACGACCTGAATAGAGATTCGTCTCGTAGGAGGGAGATTGACGAGATACGAATTCGGGAAAGAAAAAGGGGAGCCGCTCCCAAGGCTTCCCTATCCCCCGATTCGTATGCGTGCCTGGCGCCAATCCTGGCGCCATCTGTATTCCTTTTTGCGTAGCTTAACAACTCGGTGTTTTTTCCTGTTTTTTCTCGCAAATCTTGGATTTATTCAACTTTTCATGGCTTCTTCGTCTTCGTTGACCTCGGATAAGTTGAGTATAGTGTCTGTTATGTATAAATGTAGGCTCTTGGTAAAATTTTGAGTGATTAATAGGATTAATCTTTGATACAAGAGCCGTAGCCTACCAGAGGTGTCCTGGACACTGTCACTCGCTAGGTATAAATTAGTTAGTCAGAGTGACATTCCTGGTTGTTTTGCTTAATAAAATTTAGCTATTTAGCTTTACATAGGATTTCCTTTCGTGCTTAGTATTATTTGGCGAAGTATTCGCCATTCTGGCCTACGCTAGGCCATGTAGCCTAGTCGTTTGGTCCTAGTACTTAATGCATGATTATGGTTTTTTCCGAGTGTAATTAAAATTTTATTGAAGCTTTAGGCTATATTTTATACATTTAGACTGTGTGGAATATTTCCAAGATTGTATACGTGAGAGTTTCGGTGAATTAGGTAATCGATTCTCTTGGTGCCTAGGCTAATTGCTTATGGAGCCTTAGTATACTTTATCATACTCCCCGGTTGCTTTCTTTTCTTCGGAGAAGGTATGCAATCCCTTTCCCTCTGTTTAAGCCTTGGGCTTATCCCTAAGTGGTTTTTTCCGAATTTATTTTCGATAAAACTATACTAGGGTGTTACTGTACCTTCCTGTTCCTGCTGAGTCTGGTTCAAAGAGGGACAGAACAACAGAGTTTTTAGTCTGAGTCCGTGTTGTTTGGCTTGGGGCAGAGTCTCCCTCGCTGACCTAACACTTACAAAGGGAGCTGAGCTCCCTTAGGTCACTGTCGAAGGTTTCTGTAGTTATGATTCCTTCTTGTGTGATCGACCAGACTAAGTCCTGTTGCTGTTCTCGGGGAGGATAATTCTTCCCTTGGGAGTTGCAACGCCTTCCTTGCTTTGGTGCTCTGGAAGCTGGCAGGTATTATACTACTGCGCTGGCCCTTTCCCTTAGATCTCCCTTAGGCTAAGACAGAGTTCTTGGCTGCGGGTGATCTGTCACTAAAGCAAGGTTGGCAGGACCCTCTTGTCCCTTCCCCCTCTATCTCCGTAATGGCCTAGCCATTACTGTACTGTACCTTGCCGGCCGGCAGAGCTGGCCGGCAGGGGTATTACTGTACCTTATGTCATTCTACTTCTGGACCTAGTATAGGTTGGGATATGGATTGACTAAGCCCATTGCCGGCCGGCAGAGACGCTGGACGGCAAGGGTCTTATGTTTTCGAGTGCTGCCCGGACCTCTCTTGGTCCCTCATCCATGCCGGCCGGCAGAGTCGGACGGCATTGGTCAAGGAAGCCTGAATTAAGTTTCTCCCCTTCCTTATATGCACTCTTTCGGTTGCCGGGCTTGGGGGGTTGTGTACACTCTTATCCCGGCATCCATTCTATTTTCTTCTAGTGCTGTACCTGTCCCGGCAGCCGGCCTATGAGGCCGGCTGCCGGCCTGTGAGGCCGGCAGCCGGGCAGGGGTAGTCTTCTGGTTCTTTTGCTGCCGGCTGGCATCGGTCTTGTACCTTTGCCGGCCGGCTTATGTCAGTCCTTGTCTGCCGGTCACCAAGAGTGTGGCCGGCAGCTGGGTACTACCTTGTGTAGTTGCTGGCCGGCAATCATTGCCGGCCAACACTGGCTGTTGCTGGCCGGCAGCTGCTGCCGCCGGCACAGGCATTTGAACCAGAGGGCTGCCGCCCTATAGCTGTTAAGTAGTATACTTTAAAGCTAATTGTGGTGTGTGCCGGCCGGCAAAGGCAGGCCGGCACACATCCTCCTATACTGTACTAGTATTCTTCTGTATAGCATATACAGTAAGAAGAAAACTATAGTAAAAGTTTAGGTACAGCACTGTATCTTCTAACACTATTGTGTTTTCTTACACAGCCCTTTGCTGTTGCCCTCAGACAGGAAGCAGAGTTCTTCCCCGTCTATTATCCAGGATTTTTAAAAATCATTGCCTAGGTGTGAGCTCCACCTGTTTCCTCTGGAAACCTTGCATTGGTTACTCTAGTAGAGATAAACCATTTTTGATTTTATTATCCGGAAGGCTGCAACAATGGGTTGTGAGGGAAACACAAGTGTGTGTCTTTCATTTATGAATTGTTATGCTATAATATGCATATCCAGTGATACATAGTTCACTCGATACTCATGGAAATTTCTTCTCTTTACAGGAGGACCCTCCGAAGTGCGGAAATGTTTTCTGCAATGTCCGCAGCAAGAACCTCTGCGGACATGAGTGTTGTAGGAGACACGCAGCATGCGCTGTCTCCAAGGATGATCTCCAGTATTGGGACCCTCAGGTATGTACTGTATGCACTAACCTGATTACTGAGGCTTTTGATTCCCCTAGAACGGCGGAATCAAGGGATATAGCTAGGGAAAAGCTTCGTACTTGGGTAAGGGGCTTCAAGAAGAACACCTCTGGCCCTTATCTTCCAAGTGAGAAGATGAGGGCGTATCTTTTTCCCCAGGCATCAGCTGAGGCAGTGATTCCCCAGCCTCAAGAGGAGATCCTTCAAGATCAAGTCCAGGTGGACGAGGAAGTCGCAGATGCGATGCAAGACATCCAGTTGTGTGACAGGATGTCTGACCTGGACGATCGTTTGGAAGAAGACCTCCTGGCAGAAGGTCAGGATCAAGTTCAAACCCCGGATGTCGTAGAGGATGAGGTCGACGAGGTGTCGGCTACTCCGGTTCAGATGCCGGAGCCTATCCCCTCAACATCGGCTGGCCTCCCAGTAGAACTGGGACAGGCCCTCTCTTCGATTGTTGGAATGATCCAACAAATGCAGAAGGAGAATCAGGAGAAGGCGGGCTGCAATGGAACTGCGTATGCAGTCCCTGGCAGAATCACATGGGCCCCGGAAAAGGCTCAATGTGAAAGACCTTCCCATATGCTCAGATGCTAACCCATGGAGGTATGCTGAGCACATGCCGATGACGACTGGAAAGATCGTCATTTCGGATAAGCTGGGTTCAGTTCCCCTAGAGGAGGTAGAATTCTGGCCCAGCAAGGCATCATATCCGGACTGCTATGTCCGGCTGAGAAAAGAACCAGCTTCAAGGGAGGAGACAGAGCCGAAGGAGGTCATTGTTATGGACCACGCTAAGGCTCAAGCCCTACTTTCATCCTCGATGAAAGAGAGGGGCTTCTCGAATTCGAAGGTAGCTGCATTGAGCAAGAAGCTCCCTTCGTTTGTGTCCTCTCCTGATAGAGCCTTCCCCTTTTTACAGAAAGGGTTTGCGGCTGTCCTAAAGGCAGTCGAGGCCGGCAAGCCTTGCCCCTCCCTGGAGGAGTGTAAACCCTTGTCGCTGGCTCTACCTATGGACCACAAAGACTGGAAGGATGTCCATCTAACATTCTCAGTGGGAAAGTTGGAGGCTGATATTGCCGGACGGCAATTCGGCGAGGACCTCCCCAAGCTGTCCGAATCTCTTTTACAAAGAGAGTTCGAGACAAAAGAAAGACTGGCTGCCTCAATGTCTCATCAGACTACTCTCGAGACAATGGCAAGTGACCCCAAGGTCCATGAAATGTTCATGGTAGTGGCTAAGTCTCACTTAGCCACAGTGACGAAGCACCTTTATAACTTCGTCAAGGCAAGGAGAGCTTGCAGGGAGTTCGTGTTCACCGGGGCTTCGGTGAGACACGAGCCAAGGAAGTTAATCTCCTCCAACATTTGGGGAAAAGACCTTTTCCCTACCGATGTGGTCAAAGAGGTTGTTGATAAGGCCGCCGTGGAGAATAGAAATCTTCTCCAGAAGTGGGGCCTGGCTATCAAAAGAAAATCTTCCCCGGATGAGGGTCCTCAACCAAAGAGGAAGAATATGAAGACTAGGCTACCATCTCGGCCAGCCAAGCCTTATAGACAGCAACAGCAACTGCAATTGCCTTTGCCTCCAGTGCCCCAGATGGTGGCACAAACCCCGACTGCCTTTCAGTGGGTACCCCAGGCGGTGCCAGGTCAGTCAACCACATTCGCCCCAACGTTCGAAGGACAGTCTTCTTCCTTTCGTGCAAAACCTAGAGGAGCAGCCAGAGGCTCGTCTAGGCGCCCCTCAAGGGGAAGGGGATTCAGAGGTGGTCGTGGTCAGGGAGGCAAGACCTCAGGACGGCAGTCCAAGTGAAATGATACCGGTAGGAGGGAGACTGATGAAATTTTGGGATCGCTGGACCTTCGATCCCTGGGCCCAAAGCCTACTCAAGAATGGACTGGGTTGGAGCTGGTACAGCACTCCACCCCCATGCCTTCGGTTTTTCCAACACTCCACCCCTATTTTGGAGGAGTACGTTCAAGAACTGTTGGAGAAAAATGTGATCCGAAAGGTGAAGTCCATCAAATTCCAAGGGAGGCTGTTTTGTGTTCCCAAGAAAGACTCGGAAAAGCTCAGAGTCATTCTGGACTTGTCACCACTCAACAAGTTCATAGTGAATTGCAAATTCAAGATGCTAACACTGCAACACATAAGGACCTTACTGCCCAAGAGGGCATACTCAGTCTCTATAGACTTGTCAGACGCCTATTGGCACATTCCAATCAGCCGTCGACTCTCCCCCTACCTAGGGTTCAGGCTACAACGAAAACTGTACGCCTTCAGAGCCATGCCATTCGGGCTAAACATAGCCCCAAGGATTTTCACGAAGCTTGCGAGCGCAGCTCTCAAACAATTACGCCTAAAGGGAATTCAGGTAGTAGCCTACCTGGACGACTGGCTGGTGTGGGCAGCATCCGAGACCGAATGCTTGCAAGCTTCCAGTCAGGTGATCCAGTTCCTAGAGTACCTAGGCTTCAAGATCAACAAGAAAAAGTCTCGACTTTCTCCATCCCAAAAGTTCCAGTGGCTGGGAATCCACTGGGACCTTTTGTCACACAGTTTCTCCATCCCAATGAAGAAAAGGAAGGAGATAGCGGGCTCTGTCAAGAGACTTCTAGATTCCGAAAGGATATCAAGACGCGAACAGGAGAGGGTACTAGGCTCTCTCCAGTTTGCTTCAGTGACAGACCCAGTGCTAAGAGCACAGCTAAAGGATGCAACCGGAGTTTGGAGAAGGTATGCATCAAACGCGCGAAGAGACCTGAGAAGACCAGTGCCGCCTCGGCTACGTACTCTTCTCAGACCTTGGTCCCAAGCCAGACATCTAAAGAAGTCTGTTCTTCTTCAGCCACCTCCCCCGTCGTTGACGATTCACTCAGACGCCTCAAAGGAGGGATGGGGAGGTCACTCTCATCGGAAAAAAGTCCAGGGGACTTGGTCCAAGCTATTCAGGACCTTTCATATAAACTTTCTAGAAGCTATGGCAGTGCTCCTTACCTTAAAGAAAGTCTCCCCGCGTCACTCGATCCACATAAGATTGGTGACAGACAGCGAGGTGGTTGTGAGATGCTTGAATCGACAAGGGTCGAGGTCACCACCTCTCAACCAAGTGATGTTAGCCATTTTCCGATTGGCGGAAAAGAAGAAGTGGTACCTGTCGGCAGTTCACCTTCAAGGAGTCCGCAATGTGACAGCGGACGCTCTATCCAGGTTCACACCGATAGAGTCGGAATGGTCCTTAGACGCAGGATCATTTTCCTTCATTCTGAATCAAGTCCCAGAACTGCAAATAGACCTCTTTGCGACGAAAGACAACAAGAAGTTGCCCCTGTACGTGTCCCCGTACGAGGACCCCTTAGCGGAAGCAGTGGACGCAATGTCCCTCGACTGGAACAGATGGTCCAGGATTTATCTGTTCCCTCCTCACAACCTTCTGTTGAGGGTCCTCAACAAACTGAGATCCTTCAAGGGGGGTAGCGGCAATAGTGGCCCACAAGTGGGCGAACAGCATGTGGTTCCCCTTGGCGTTGGAACTACAGATGAAGTTCGTGCCGCTACCACATCCAGTTCTGACCCAGCGAGTCCAGAAGTCGACTGTCTGCGCTTCATTACAGAAAACCCAGACCCTGCAGCTCATGATTTTCTCGCCCTAGCGGTGAGAAAGCGCTTCGGGATTTCGAAAGCCAGCATAGACTTCCTAGAGGAATACAAGTGCAAATCGACTAGAAGGCAATATGAGTCATCTTGGAGAAAATGGGTGGCCTTTGTAAAGGCAAAGAATCCGCAGGAGATCTCAACAGATTTCTGCTTATCTTTCTTCATCCATCTCCATGGCCAAGGATTGGCAGCTAACACGATTTCAGTGTGTAAATCGGCTTTGATGAGACCCATTTTATTTGCCTTCCAGATCGACCTAGGTAACGAGATCTTTAATAAAGTTCCGAAAGCCTGCGCTAGGCTCAGACCTTCAGCACCTCCAAAGCCCATCTCATGGTCTTTAGACAAAGTTCTTCATTTCGCCTCCTTGTTGAGCAATGAAGAATGTGCGTTAAAGGATTTGACGCAAAAAGTTATTTTCCTATTTGCACTCGCGTCCGGGGCCAGGGTTAGTGAGATCGTAGC
>NC_090758.1:38301928-38321928 GCF_036898095.1 Palaemon carinicauda
TATATACATAAATATACATACATTTATATATATATATATAAGAATGTATATATATATATATATATATACATATATTTATGTGTGTGTATATATATATATATATATATACATATACATATATTTATGCGTGTATATATATATATATATTATTCATTTATTTATATATCTCTACATATGTTTTTAGATATACGTGTATATATATTTTATATATATATATATATATATACATATATATTTATGTGTGTATATATATATATATATATATAAATATACATATATTATATATATATATATATGTTTGTGTTGTGTGTGTTTGGGTGTGTGCGTGCGTTTGTGTTTGTGTGCGTATGTCATGTAGTTCAGTCATATATTATTTTTCCACTAAAGGTTAATATTTAATAGTTATAAGTAAATATTCCCTCTCTCTCTCTCTCTCTCTCTCTCTCTCTCTCTCTCTCTCTAAAACAGGTCTCCTTTGGATACTAAACCTGGCAACGTATAATGTAACAACCCTGTCTTAGGATTGGGTGAAATTATATAATTGGAGAGTTTTATATAGAATTAAAGAAAGGCCATATCTTTTGCTTCAGATGACTTTGTAAGGAACCCCATGAAATAGAATGTGGTTTCTTATTAATAAAAATCTTACTGTTGACATAGAAGAATAAAAAGTATCAACGAATATCATCTAAACGCATTCACCACAACATCTAATAGAGAGGAAGAAAGGGAAACTTTTTGTGAAAATCTCAAGATACATAAAAAAAGAAAAAAAAAAAAAAAAAAAAAACAAGACTATTTTCATTTGTTATGGATGATTTCTATTGTGATTTAGGTTGAAAGAAGAGAGGAGTTTCAGCTGTATGCAAATTTGGAGTTGGTACAAAAGTGACAGAGGAGACATGCTTGCAGAATTTATTAAAAAAATCTAAAACTCCTGAACATCTTTTTTCTGTCAAATTGTCAAATCCTCCTTAGAATCGAATTCCCCTATTCACTTTCCTAGTTACTAAAACACCGAAAACCACTTTACCCACTTTACCCACCTCTCTCTCTCTCTCCTCTCTCTCTCTCTCTCTCTGAATATTGTCAAATCTTACCCTGAATCTACTTTCCTTATTACATTCTAGTTAGTTATTGGAACACCTAACTCCAGTTTTACTGACCCCCATCTACTACATTTAGCATACTTTACCTCTCCTCTCTCTCTCTCTCTCCTCTCTCTCTCTCTCTCTCCTCTCTTACGAATGAAAGAGTAAAACAAAATACTCTTCATAAACTCTGAGACGTGCCGAGAGAGGAGTTGTGAAATCAAAGGCAGATTGGAAACGACTGAGTTATATTGTTGTGGAACACTCTCCTTATATACAAAACCTCAAGGCAACAGGACATGACAAGTTCACAAGACAGACAAAATCACAGAGGAAAAACCAGACTTGAATTTTCATGTTCGTTTTAGTGCGAGGGAAGAGCGAAGATACAACCATAATATATACAAAAGGAATTATGTACAATTGTGTGAAACATGGTTGGTACATGGCTCCCCCCCTAAAAATGACATACTGTACATGTTAAATAGGGCGCCTGATCTAGAGAGGCGAACTGTAGGCGGGTCATCTGGCAGAAGATAAGCAGGTTTTAGACGATCAATGGAGACCCAGTCTTCTTTGCCCCAAATGTTTAGGAGGAATGCTTTCGGACTGCGTCGGATCACAAGGTAAGGTCCCGTGTAAGGGGGCGTTAACGGTGGCTTGCTGGTGTCGTTGCGCAGGAAGACGTGCGTTGCAGAGTGCAAGTCTGTTGGTATGTGATGCTTCGCTGGAGGCTTGTAAGTCTGGGCGGCACGGAGTAAATTTTCCCACGACGTGACGTATGCGCTGGAGATCGTCGGAGGAGGTTGTAGAAGGAAAAAACTCGGCAGGGACGACCAACGGGTCGCCATTACACCATTTCGGCTGCCGAGACATCGAGGGCGTCTTTAGGAGTGGTCCTTAGTCCAAGGAGGACCCAGGGAAGCTGAGTAAACCAGTTGCAATCCTTGCAGCGGGACATCAAAGCTGCTTTGAGGGTGCGATGAAAACGTTCAACCATTCCATTGGCAGCGGGGTTGTAGGCCGTTGTGTGATGTAGGGTGATGCCCAGGAGATTCGCTAATGACGTCCATAATTGAGAGGTGAAAGTGGTTCCCCTGTCAGAAGTAATATGCTCAGGGATACCGAATCTTGAAATCCATCCAGAGAGTAAGGCAGATGTACATGAGGCGGACGTTGCAGTTTCCATGGGAATGGCTTCAGGCCAACGAGTGGAGCGGTCGATAACGGTAAACAGGTAACGATGTCCTTGTGATGTGGGTAGGGGGCCTACAACGTCGACGTGAATGTGTGCGAAACGACGCTGAGGTTGAGGAAAGGTGCCCACTCCTGAATCCGTGTGTCGATGTACTTTGGAAGTTTGGCAAGAAGTACAGGCACGGACCCAATCCTTAGCATCCTTAGAAATGCCGTGCCAAATGAACTTTGCCTTCAGCAGCTGTGCAGTAGAACGGCACGAGGGATGTGAAAGGCAGTGGATGAAATCAAACACCTGTCGGCACATGGGAGCAGGAATCCAAGGTCGCGGTCTACCAGTACTGACGTCACAGAGGAGGGTGGTGTTGGAGTTTTCGAGGGGAAAATCCTCCCACGGGAGGGACGTGCAGGATGTCCTACAAGCTTGATACTCTGTATCCTGTCGTTGGGCTTCAGCCAGGGCGTTGTAATCCAATCCCAGTTGAACGGCAGCCAACGTGTTTCTTGACAGGGCATCGGCAACGGGATTCATTTTCCCAGGGACGTATTGGAGGGTGCAATTGTATTCAGCCACGGCGGAGAGATGTCGGCGTTGACGGGCGGACCAGGCGTCAGACTGTCGAGTGAAGGCGTGCACCAGAGGCATGTGGTCTGTGCGAATGACGAAGGGCGTACCTTCTAAGAAATGGCGAAAGTGACGGACAGCCAGGTGCACCGCCAGCAATTCTCGATCGAAGGTAGAATAACCCGATTCTGCCTTGGACAGTTTTCTGCTGAAGAAGGCCAATGGGCGGGGCGAGCCTTTGACCACCTGCTCGAGTACTGCACCAATAGCGACGTCGCTGGCATCGGTGGAGAGAAGGAGAGGGGCGTGTGGGATAGGAAAAGTGAGAGCCGCAGCAGTTGATAGGGCCTTCTTTGCATTGCAGAAGGCTGCTTCTTGAAGGGGACCCCACTTCAGGTCCTTTGGCTTGCCCTTGAGGGAGGCGTAGAGGGGAGCAAGAGTGGCGGCAATGGCTGGCAGAAAGCGGTGATAATAGTTGATCATGCCCAAGAAATTCCTGCAGAGCTTTGACGGTCGAGGGCGTGGGGAAATTCTGAACGGCTGCTACCTTCTCAGGGAGGGGATGGACTCCTTCAGGAGTGATACGGTGCCCTAAGAACGACACTTCGTTGGCGCCAAAGGTACACTTGTCGTACCGGACTACAAGGCCGTTTTGTTGCAGGCGGTCGAGCACGATGCGCAGGTGACGGAGGTGTTCCTCTTTTGAGGAGGAGAACACAAGTATGTCGTCCACATAACATACACAGAAAGGGAGGTCCCCTAAGATGCCATCCATGAGACGTTGAAAACGTTGCCCCAGCATTACGAAGGCCAAAACAGGAGTAATTGAAGGTGTATGTACCAAACGGAGTGGTGATGGCGGTCTTGGGGATGTCTTCTGGGTTCATAGGCACCTGATAATACCCCTTCAGGAGGTCAAAGCGTAGAGAAAACCTTTGCTTGGTGCAGGTAGGAGGTTACATCGGCAATGTTTGGGAGGGGGTAGTGATCCGGTTCTGTTTGCATGTTCAGGCGCCTGTAATCCCCGCACGGACGGAGGGAGCCGTCTTTCTTCAGAACGATGTGTAAGGGTGACGACCATGGGCTGGAGGCCTTTTGGCAAAGGCCCATTTTCTCCATTTCGGTCGAACGTCTGTTTGGCGGCTGCCAATCGTTCCGGTGCCAGACGTCTGAATTTTGCGAAGACTGGGGGGTCCCGTCGTCTTGATATGGTGATAAATACCGTGCTTAGCAGGAACCGTGGGCGTTTGGCGAAGTTCTGGACGGAAAACTTCCGGGTACGACGTGAGGAGGTGGGCATAGGCATCTGTGGGTGCGCTGATGTGGAGAGCGAGGTTAGAGGGGGCGGGTTGAAGAGGTGTCGACAAGTACGAGTCCGCGTTGACCAATCGTCGGTGGGCGACATCGACCAGAAGGTGGAAATGAGAGAGGAAATCGGCACCGAGGATTGGCATTGTGACGTCAGCAACGATAAACTTCCAATTGAATTTACCGTTTCTGAACGATAATGTGAGGCTCTCGTAACCGTAGGTGGGTATCGCAGATCCGTTGGCAGCTACCAAGCGGACGTCGGCAGATGTAGACAGACTACGTTGTGCCTTGAAGAGTTTCCTTGGCAAAAGAGAACGACAAGCACCGTGTCTACCAAAAATCGCACGCCCGTTCCTGCATCCTGTAAAAAGAAAAGATTAGAAACATGGGAGGCCACCGCCACAAGCGATGGCCTACTTACACGTTTTTTGGCCACTGACAATCTTTGGCACATTTCTTCGCGGTTGCCCCGAATCTGAAGTGGTAGGTAGCAAAAACTGCGGTGGATGGGAGGTAGTAAGTGGCTGTAGAAGTCGTTCGTTGGGGGGGCGAGCGATTGGTGGGTGGTGGGCGGCTTTGTCGCCGCTTCGGCACGTCACGGGGTAGGCGTGTATGTCCTACGGCATTCATGTCAGCTTCGGTGTACGTTGAATAGGCATCCTCGCCGTCAGGGGTGGAGGCGTTGATGGAGGTCTTGAAGTGGCTGTCCATAAGGGCGTCGGCTTTGGTCATCAAGTCCTTTATGGGTAAACTATCGACATCGGGTATGGCAGGCGCGCACAGGTTCAGGTAAACGGCGTATCCAGAGGGCACGGAGTAGGTTCACCTCACGAGGAGAGCCGTCTGTGGCAGGTTGAAGGCGAGCGATACTGGTCATTTCCCTGAGGGCAAGCGAAGCCCTTTGGGTCCCCCAACGGTTGTTGCGAGAGCTGAAAAAGCTTTGCTATACGGGCGGCTGGCGACGGGGAGTACTGTTGCAGAAGGTATGATTTGAGGCCGTCATACGCTATTGGGGTGTCTCCTTGTTCACAAAGCCAGTCGGATATTTCTGGGAAGGTGTCCTCGGGTATCGCCGCGAGAACATAATCCGCTTAGGTGGTTGAGGGAGTCACGCCCCTGATACGAAACTGGACTTCTGCGCGCTGAAACCAAGCAAACGCCTCTCCGCTGGCAAACGATGAAAGTTTGAATGGTGAGGCCGTAGCGCCAACTGCCGTAGAGTCCGTCATAGTACCAACGATGGAGGGGCGAGGGGGTGGGGGTGGAAAGCGGTGGAAGCGAGTCGACTTCCGTGGTCACCAATGTGACGTGCCGAGAGAGGAGTTGTGAAATCAAAGGCAGATTGGAAACGACTGAGTTATATTGTTGTGGAAAAACGCTCTCCTTATATACAAAACCTCAAGGCAACAGGACATGACAAGTTCACAAGACAGACAAAATCACAGAGGAAAAACCAGACTTGAATTTTCATGTTCGTTTTAGTGCGAGGGAAGAGCGAAGATACAACCATAATATATACAAAAGGAAATATGTACAATTGTGTGAAACATGGTTGGTACAACTCTCAGCTTTGATGAAATCTAGAAAAAGTCTTTCACTGTTCTGTTGATCTTTTCACCTAACGTATTTAATATTCTTACCTCTCTCTCCTCTCTCTCTCTCTCTCTCTCTCTCTCTCTCTCTCTCTCTTTTTGTATGAAAGAGTAAGGAAAATAATCCTTATGAATTCTCAGCTTTACTTCAACTTTAAAATGTATTTCACCGTTTAGGCAACCTTTTATCCTGCAGCATTTTATATACTCTCTCTCTCTCTCTCTCTATCTCTCTCTCTCTCTCTATCTCTCTATCTCTCTCTCTCTCTCTCTCTCTCTCCTCTCTCTCTCTCTCTCTCTCTCTTGCGAATGAAAGAGTAAACAAAATACTCTTCATAAACTCTCAGCTTTGATGAAATCTAGAAAAAGTCTTTCACTGTTCTGTTGATCTTTTCATTTCACGTATTTAATATTCTTACCTCTCTCTCTCTCTCTCTCTCTCTCTCTCTCTCCCTCTCTCTCTCTCTCTTTTTTGAATGAAAGAGTAAGGAAAATAATCCTTATGAATTCTCAGCTTTACTTCAACTTTAAAATGTATTTCACCGTTAGGCAACCTTTTATCCTGCAGCATTTTATATACTCTCTCTCTCTCTCCTCTCTCTCTCTCTCTCTCTCTCTCTATCTCTCTCTCTCTCTCTCTCCTCTCTCTCTCTCTCCTCTCCCTCTCTCTCTCCGCGAATGAAAGCATAAACAAAATACTCCTCATAAACTCTCAGCTTTGATGAAATCTAGAAAAAGTCTTTCACTGTTTTGTTGATCTTTTCACCTAACGTATTTCATATTTTTACTCTCTCTCTCTCTCTCTCTCTCTCTCTCTCTCTCTCTCTCTCTCTTTGAATGAAAGAGTAAGGAAATTAATCCTTATGAATTCTCAGCTTTATTTAAACCTTAAAATTTATTTCACTGTTTAGGCATTCTTATCACCTACAGCATTTTATATACTCTCTCTCTCTCTCTCTCTCTCTCTCTCTCTCTCTCTCTCTCTCTCTTTGTGAATTTATGAGTAAGCAAAATAATCCTTATGTATTTTAATCTTTAAGAAAAGTTTAAAATTACTTCCATTGTTTAAGTAACGTCTTCACCTTCTTTATCTCAAATACTCTCTCTCTCTCTCTCTCTCTCTCTCTCTCTCCTCTCTCTTTCTCTCTCTTCTCTCTCTCCTCTCTCTCTCTCTCTCTCTCCTCTCCTCTCCTTGGGAATGAAAGAGCAAGCAAAATGATAATCATGAATTCTATCCTCTACTGAAACCTTAAAATATCATTCACTTATGCAAGTGAACAGAACGTAACAGGCTTTTGGTTTTATCTATTGATTACCTTAAGGCAAATGACAGGGTGCCCAAGCGCAAGCTGAGAGCAGTTTCGAAGGTACGCTGTTGCCGGAAAGTTATGCTCAAAGCAATAAAATGTTTGTACTCGTGTACAAAGAATATACTTCAAAACTGATATAGTTAATGCTGATTACGTCATGCTCTAGGGTTCTCCTTCAAGTTGTCTGTTATTTACTGTATATAGAGGAAATAGTAAGAATGATAAAGTTGCTATAGTTATGGAAGGTTTTTTAGGAATGTTGCACGCATTATTGATAACGTTCGATAGAGTTTTTTAGCCACTTTATACTGTATGTGAGAATAGAAATGTAGAGTAGGTACCCACTACTGTAAAGATTACGGAATGGGAATAAATGCCAAAAAAAAGAGCAAATATTTTTGTAATAAATGGTAATGATAGGGAAAAAATTGCTTTACGTAGTCAAATAGCAAAATCTGTTATTCACAAATAAAAAGTATTCAGGGGCTTGGTTTTCAAATTCAGGAAAATGGCCAATGTAATTTCATTACACAAAAAAGCTAACAGAGCAGCAGTAAACGAATTTTCTATATTTTGGGCTTCAAATAGTCAGATGCATTTAAAGAATATAAAATGAGTATTCGAGGGACCTAGGATATTATTATTAATATATAGCTCAGAATCGTGGTCAACAGGTAACGTAAAACAGATCAAACAACAGTATAACCATCTAAACCAGTTTTTACTTGGATTTAGGAGCAATAAAAGTAGAAATCTTTGTTTATTAGAAGCCGGAATTTCCCCACTCAGTCACATAATCTCTAAGCAGAGAGTTAATTTTTTAAGGTCCAAAGTCTATGTAAACGACACTGAACAATCCTTTGTATATATTTATGAATTATGTCAAGAGAATAACAACAACGCACTTACAGTTATATCTAGATTTATGTCTAGATATCTGGAACATCACATCAGTTCTAATGTATCTGTCGATATAGGGAATCTTATAAATGCCAGAAGTTCACAATGTACTAAATTTAACACTTATGCAAGGGAACAAAACGTGACAGTGACGATACTCCCTGTATATACAACTAGTTTGTTTATTCCAGTTTTTTTGCGAGAGTACTTTAGTCGCCTCAAACTAGTGTCCCATGATATAAGGATCAAGACAGCTCGCTGGAGTCGCTTACCCTATGAAGCGACTCCAGCGATGTAACAATACTATCAAACAATCTGAAAGACATGTTCTAATAGAGTGTAACCTGACTAATGATATTAGATTAAGATATCCCATGTTAAATTTCAGAGACGCTAGCAGGTTGCTCGGTGGAAACACTCATATACAGTATATCCATTACGTAAATATGTCCATGAAGTATTAATATTCTATTGATGAACAGGATTATACCAAGGTCTTATGATTTTGATCTTATTATACTAAAAGTAGTTTAGTTGAGATGCAATCCACCTATACTTTATTTCATTTATGATTTTGAATGGACATTTTGTCTTTGGTATTTCCGGGAGTTGTTAGATCAAATTACGAGTGTGAGATGATAATCACCGTTTTCTAATGCCAGGCAGACACTTGCACGACTTTTGGTCGAGAATTTGTCATGGCAAGTCATACCATTTTGGGGCACGAACTAGGAGGCTTCCGCACTGTTCCCGGCTAGTTCACTCATAGTTCACAATGAGTTCATGCCCATTAGTGTCCATATTGACATGAACTGGCATGACGAGTTCACGCATAGTTTGCATTTAGTTTGCGCACTTCCCGCATCGTCACAACGAGTTTGCGCAATTCAGACGGTGTCATGCAGATTTGGCCACGCTATATAAATACTGGGCCTCTCCAACCCCTTGTCATTTTTGGTTGGGCTTTGGAAGAGACAACATACTTAATATCAGAGATAAAATCATTGGAGAGGAAAAGATGTCCATACTTGGCAGCTAGTTTAGCCATTGTTGAAGAGCAGCAGAAAAGGCTGGCAGAGGCAAAAGAGGGAGAAAAGGCTACCCCACATCAAAGAAAGACACAAATGAAAGTGTGGGTCAGGGAATGTTTAACCAGAAGACAGGAGTTTGGATCATATGACTGTCTATTGACTGAACTCCAAAAGGAAGATCAAAGGTGACATGAAAAATACCTCAGAATCACAGCTGACCTGTTCCTAGATATGATTGAGAAGTTAACCCGTCTCCTCCAGGAGCAGTCCACCTTCATGAGGGAACCGAACCAAGTTGGACTCAAGCTGGATATTGCTATCCATGTCTGTATTACAGCTTCAGGGTTGAAGCAAGTACCATCTGCAAGCTCATACCCGAGGTGTGTAAAACCATCATCACGGTCTACAAGAACGAGGTGCTGAGCTACCCCAAAACTAAAGAGGAGTGAAAGGAAGTTGCTGCCAGGTTCAGCTCCAGATGAAATTACCACAACTGTCAGGGGGCTGTGGACGACAAGCACATTGCCATAAAGAAGCCACCCAATGCTGGCTCTTACTACTACAACTACAAGGGCTTCCACAGCATTGTACTGATGGTAGTAGCAGATGCTACCTACAAGTTCCTCTACGTGGATGCTGGGACAATGGGTGGTGCGACGGATGGAGGAACATGGAGTAACTGTTCCCTGCATGATGCTGTAGAAGAGAACAGAACTGGAGTGCCTTGACCCGAATCACTCCCTAATGATGACCAGCCATTGCCCTATTACTTCGTAGGGGATGACGTCTTTGCTCTCCAAATCTGGATGATGAAACCATTTCCCCATCGGTCACAGGTCCTACGAAAATGCATATATAGATACAGGTTGTCTCGTGCCCGACGTGTCGTGGAAAATGCCTTTGGAATTTTTTGTCAAAGGTTCCATTACTTCTTGACGCCGATGCATCAGCACCCCGACACCATCAACCTGATTACCAAGTGCGCCTGTGTCCTGCAAAACCTCATACTCATCAGATACCCACACTCAATTTCAGAAGTGGACCGCGAAGATCTGGACACACATGATCTAATACTGGGCGATGGAGGACTGACTGACACCTGTAGGGGCTGCTGCCTCTAACTGGCCATCATACCCAGAAGGATGCAAAGGATCAGCGAGACTACCCGTCACATTACTGCATGTCCTCTGCTGGTGCTGTCCCTTGGCAAAAAAGAATGGTAGTAGCTCCATGAGCTGCATCCACAGTTAACCCATTTTTTAAATCAAAGAAACGTTTATTTTGTATTTGTTTTTCGTTGCCTTTTATTTTTGGGTTTCTTTTTCTCTGCTTTTTCGTTAATTTTTTTTCATTCGTTTCCATTTTTCTTTCACTTTATTTTAAGTTTAAAGAGAGAAACAAGTGTTTTGAAATAAGAAAACAATTTATTAACATGAAAACTACAAACAACAAATATTTACAAGTATCACAGTCCAACTTTTTACAAATATTTAGAAGTGTGTCATCTCAGTCAGTGTCCTTGCTGTAAGCCTATATTATTATTATTATTATTATTATTATTATTATTATTATTATTATTATTATTACTAGCCAAGCTACAACCCTAGCTGGAAAAGCAAGATGCTAGAAGCCCAAAGGCTCCAATAGGGAAAAATAGCCCAGTGAGGAAAGGAAATAGGGGAATAAATATATGATGAGAATTAATTAACAATAAATCATTCTAAACACAGTGACAACGTCAAAACAGATATGTCATATATAAACTATTAACAACGTCAAAAACAGATATGTCATATATAAACGATAAAAAGATTCATATCAGCCTGTTCAACATAAAAACATTTGCTCCAACTTTGAACTTTTGAAGTTTTACTGATTCAACTACCTGATTAGGAATATCATTCCACAACTTGGTAACAGCTGGGATAAAACTTCTAGAATACTGTGCAATATTGAGCCTCGTGATGGAGAAGGCCTGGGTATTATAATTAACTGCCTGTCTAGTATTACGGACAGGATAGAATTGTCCAGAGAGATCTGAATGTAAAGGATGGTCAGAGTTATGAAAAATCTTATGCAACATGCATAATGAACTAATTGAATGACGGTGCTAAAGATTAATATCTAAATCAGGAAATAGATATTTAAGAGACCGTAAGTTTCTGTCCAACATATTAAGATGAGAATCTGCCGCTGAACATCAGACAGGAGAACAATACTCAAAACAAGGTGGAATGAAATAATTAAAACACTTCTTCAGAATAGATTGATCACCAAAAAATCTTGTAAGACTTTCTCAATAAGCCAATTTTTTGTACAATTGAAGGAGACACAGACCAAATGTGTTTCTCAATAGTAAATTTGCTATCAGAGAATCACACCTAACATTTTAAAAGAGTCATACAAATTTGAAGAAACATTATCAAGACTGAGATCCGGATGTTGAAGAGCCACCGTCCTTAACCTATTTACTATCATACTTTGAGATTTATTAGGATTCAACTTCCTACCCCAGAGTTTGCACCATGCACTAATTTCAGCTAAATCTCTATTAAGGGATTCACCAAACCCAGATCTACATTCAGGGATGGAATCAATGCAAAGAGAGTAGCACCATCTGCATATGCAACAATCTTGTTTTCTAGGCCAACCACATGTCATGTGTATATAGTATGAAAAGTAATGGGCCAAGAACACTACCCTGTGGAACACCGGATATCATTTCTTATACTCACTATAGTGCCCATCAACAACAACTCTTTCAGATCTATTACTTAAAAAATCAATAATAATGCTAAGAAAAGACCGAACCACTAACAACTGTTTGAGTTTGAAAACCAGGGCCTCATGATTAACACTGTCAAACGCAGCACTAAAATCAAGGCCAATCTTACGAACTTACTGACCAGAATCTAGGGATTTCTGTACAGCATTGGAAAATGTAAGAAGGGCATCACATGCTCCAAGGCTTTTACGACAACCAAATTGAAAACTAGGGAATAGATGATTACCTCCAGTAAAACTATTAAGACGTTTTGCTAGAAGACGTTCAAAAACTTTAGATAATATGGGAGTTATGGAAATTGGGCGGTAATCAGTAGGACTTGAGCTACCACAAACACATTTACATAGAAGAGTAACATTACCAATTCTCCAACAAGTGCTAAAAGCTCCTCTTGTTGCTAACTTGCACAAAATAACAGATAACTTTGGAGCCAAGAAATCTGCTGACTTTACGAAAACCAAAGGAAAAATGCCATTTGGTCTATACCTCCATAAGCATCAAGGTCCATCAACAGAGTTTTATTCTCACGAGATCGAAAAGCTAAACTAGTTACTTTAGCCTCAGGAAAACAGGAATGAGGAAGTTCAAGTTTTTCATTACTCTGTTCACTGTCAAAAACATCTGCCAACCGGGTTGCCTTATCTGGTTTAAGTAAAGGAGGAACTGTTGCATCTACACTAAAGAGTGCAGATTTAAGGGTAGACCACCATTTATGTTCCTGAGTTGTACCAGAAAGGGTTTCTTTTATGGTTAAATTGTACTCCTTTTCAGTTGAGGTATAAACTCTCTGAGCTAAAGCTCGAAGCTGAGTATAGTTGTTCCAGGTCAAATCTGATCTGTTACCCTTCCAAAGATGATAGGCCTCCTCTTTCTCCAAATAAGCACGTCTACAATTATCATTGAACCATGGTTTGTCCTTCACTCGGTACCTTAGCACACGAGAAGGGATACACCTATCAACTATGTTGACTAGATTCTCATTCAAAGGGACAACAGGATCTAAACTACTATATAATTGTGACCAATTCAAGCACAAATGATCATGCAAAATCCCATTCCAGTCTGCTCGGTATTTCATATAAATTTTACAAGAGTATGATATATCAAGGACAGACTGCTCAGTCTTCACTAATAATGAAATCAAGGCATGATCAGATGTTCCAAATGGAGAACCAACCTTACTAGTTATAACGCCAGCGGAGTCAGTGTATACGAGGTCCAAGCAATTACCAGACCTGTGAGTAGCTTCATTTATGATTTGCTCACAGCCTGATTCAGAAGCAAAGCCTATAGCTTTTAAGCCATGGCAATTGGTAAGAGAGATAGAACTTAACCACTCCCTATGGTAAGCATTAAAATCCCCAACAAAGATAAAAGAGGCCTTTCTATCATCTTCTTGTATCTTAGCCATAATGGTAAGAAGACAATCAAAGATGGATTCATCCCTGTCGGGATTCCGGTAGATGGGACACAAATAAAAGTTATTATGCCTGCCACAATCTTTTATTACCTGAATCTCATGACATCCACATTGATAGCATGACTTATGAGAAGCAGGGTACTTAGTCTTGATATACACCGCCATTCCCCTGGCCCTAGGGATGGCATCATGTTTCAACATTATTGGGTTCTTAAAACCAGTTATAAAAAGCTCATATGAGTGCCTCATATTAGAAACCAAAGTTTCTGAGCACAAAGCAATATCATACTGTCTGGACGGAACTGTAAAGTCTTTGATATGTGCATGAAGACCATGAATATTGCAATACAGAAGACGACATTGACGAAATCTAGGACGTACTGGTCCCAGATTTCGCTCAATGTCTCCAGACAGCATAAGAATTAATAGAAATGAAAATGAGACATCATACTTAAAAACTAGACTAACAAGAATTATAACAAAAACAATATGTAAAGAATTATAAATAAAGTGATTGATGAAACCCATAGACTATAGTAAAAAGTCAGAAAAACTGGTGAACATGGAGGAGCCGATACACCATGCAAAACTAAATACCTTCCAAGATAGCCACTTCAACTGAAGGGAGGACATTAAAAATGGTTTTGAGAAGAAAAAGAATCTGAAAAGGAAAAGACAACCTCTTGATAAACCACCAGGTATCCATTGCTCTTCTATTAGGCCTGCTCAACACACCATTTCAAAAAAACGAGAGAAAGAAAAAAATTAATAAGATAGAATAGTACCCTCAAGCAAGAGAACTCTAACCCAAGACAGTGGAAGACCATGGTACAGAGGCTATGGCACTACCCAAGACTAGAGAACAATGGTTTAATTTTGGAGTGTCCTTCTCCTAGAAGAGCTGCTTACCATAGCTAAACAGTCTTTTCTATCCCCACCAAGAGGAAAGTACACTGAACAAATTGCAGTACAGTAATTAACCCCTCGGTTGAAAAAGTGTAAAGTATCTCATTGTTGTCAGGTGTATGAGGAAAGACGAAAATATGTAAAGAAAAGGCCAGACTATTCTGTGTAAGTGTAGGCAAATAAAAAATAAGCTCTAACCACAGAGAGGGATCCAATGCATTACTGTCAGGCCAGTCACAGGATCCAATACCTCTCTAGCGTTAGTATATCAACGGGTGGCTGCTGCCCTGGCCATCCTACTACATACTTACTACCTGCGGTCAAGGAAAAGCGTTAGATTTTCATCAAGTCCGAGACTGATTTCACCACCTTATTTATAAACTCGAGACCATTATCATTTATCAAAATTCCCGGGCAACCAAACCTAGTAATCAAAGAGCACAGCACCTGGGCTAATAAATTGGCTGATTTATCCAACATTGAGTAAGTATGAGTGTAACAAGTAAATGCTTTGACAAATACACATATATACTTATCTTGTGTAATACCAGTAGGAAATGGTCCTACCACCTCCATAGCTATCCTAAAATATTTAATAGGAATCCCAGGCCACTTTCTGGCTTCCTTTACAGTGTTTTTATGGTCTTTGAAACAGTTACAAGCATGACAACATTTTATATAGTTTTCCATAGATTTCTTTATTCCTAACCAAAAGAAGGATTCTCATGCTCTCCTTAAATTCCCTGCATAAAGACTTGCATGTACAATGCGGCTGGCTTGATCAATTCAAGAGGGGAGAAGAACTACTCTTGTCTCTTAAGGAAAATTTAATATATCATTCTCTATAAAAAATAATCTCATGAGGGACATTCAGAAATGATGGATAACTCTCCCATTCACCTTTAATCACTGCTCATGCTCTTTTCATCAATTCCTCTTTTTTCTGCCCCTCTAGGACTTCCTTTATGTCCCAGCCTGCCAAGTCAATCAAACCTGCATCATCAGGGCACTCATTCTGGACATCCCTGATCATGTCCTCGGCCACCCACATACATTAACCTTCACTTTTTCCCCCTCACCCCCTCTCTTTCTCTCTCCAAAATCTTTCTCTCTCTCCCGGTCGAGGATATAATTTTCTGAGCGCTCTTCACATGAATTCACATCCCGTTTTGTATTTTAATGGGACCTTCAATATTTTGGGTACGTTCTTCGTTCCTCTTTCGTACCAGAGTTGTTACTCCTATTACTGCACCTCTAGAGAGGGCATCAGCTACCTCATTAGACTTATCTTCTATTTGGTCAAAAACCTTTATGTTAAACTTTAACTGTCTTTCAATCCATCTCGCTTGCCTACGCGCAAATCAAACTGCTGACCTAATAAAAAGAACCGATACCTCTCTAGAACCCAAAGAATAGCCAGTACCTCTCAATCGAATGTACTATAATACTATGTTGCCCCTTTTTAATGCCCTAGAAACAAAACAAATGTGTTGCGCTCTACTTTTATCATATTCTTGAGAAATTACTCCACCAATAGCTACACTACTCGCATCTACTGTCATTAAAAACGGGTGATCAAATATAGGATATGCGAGTAAGTCAATGCTAGTTAAGGCAGCTTTCCAATGGTTGAAGGTCCTTCCATCTTCCACTCCCCAATTTATTAATCTTTTTTTCTTTAAACCATCTAGTGGTCTCACTATCTCTCCAAAATTTCTTATGAGTTTACAGTAATAACAAGCGAGCTTAAGGAGCCCATCTAGTTACTTATTGGTACATGGCCTTGGGAAATCTCTAATAGCTTCTACTTTACTGGGGTAGGGTTGGATACCTTTTTGGGTTATTATATGAACTAAAAATTCAACCTGTTTACAGAAAAATTTGCACTTTTATAAATTTGTTTTCATACCATTACTTCGCAATGCTTTTGAAAATTTACTAATAATATTATTCATATGTTCTTCCGACATTTTTCTTTTGATTGTGATATCGTCTAAGTAAAGGAGAACATCATGGCCAATTAAGGGGGATAAAACCACCATTATTACTCTGGAAAACCTACTTGGAGCATATTTAACACCAAAAGGAAGAAAATTAAACTAAAAAAGTTGATCTTTGGCTTTGAATAGTGTTTTACTTTTACTGACTTTCTTCCTAAATGGTTATTTGATAGTATCCAGATTTCAAATTGATAAATGTAAAATATTTACTCTCCTGTACCTACCTGAGTAATTCTTCAATTGAGGGCAATGGAAATGCATTCAACTTCCTATAATAAACACACATTCTTACCGAGCGATCCTTTTTCCTAACAGCTACAATTAGAGAAGTCCAGGGGGATTCACTCTCCTCGATAATCCTTTGTTTCCTTAATTTTCCAATTTCCCATTTTATTTTTCTCTGGAAAAGAATGGGTGCCTTATAAGGCTTGACCTGATTGGTTATGCCTGCCCAGTTTCAATGCTAAAGGGAAACAAATCAATCGTCCCGAGTTTTTCGTCTCCAATCGCAATCACATCTGAATAATTATCAAAAGTGTTACTAACTACAGGTTGAATTCTTGCAGATATAGTTTTCACCTTTGCATAATCAATTTCTGAGTGCGTTCATCTGTGCAGGCTGGAGTTGTGGTTCCCAAGATCCTATTATAAGTAATTTCACATAACCCCAACTCACACACAGAATCACTTCCTAGCAAAACTCTTTGGTTTGACAAATTAACTATCATAATGTTCGCTCTGTTCTCTTCTATTTCTGACAAGCCCTCTAAGACTACATATGGCTATTTGTCCTTGGGTTTAACTATGACATTGGTTCCCTCCAGAAGAGGCTGACACGGGGTCACTAATATGCACGTAAGTGTCTTGGAGAGGAAATACCTTTCTTCAATTCAGTACACCCGTTACCTTCCATATTGATCTCTCCTTTCCCACACAAGCACTTACTCTCTCTCGACTTTATATATACAAAATGCACCCTGTTGCTTTTACTATTATTCTACCCTTTTCCTCGTAAATGTATATTTGACTACTTAATAAAAAATCCAAACTAATTATAGCCTCAATTTCTGGAATTCACAAGGTGTGTAGGACAAAAAATTCCCGTGTAAACTTCCAAGATCCTACCTTAAGGTTGACGATCGTTGTATGGCCTGCATGTAGTTTATTTCCTCCTGGCGTATCGAAGATGATTGATGCCGCTGAATGTAGTGGGTTTAATGAGATTCCATTTTCAATAAGAGAAACGCTGGCTTCTGTGTTGATCAGTGCTCAAATGGACTTATCTGGTATGTCTAGCCTGACTGCTAACATTCCGAGCAGCCCATTAGGATATGTGAAGCACATACCAACAACCTGCTTGCAATACTGCCGCCCCCTACTCCTGTCCCTAGTGCTGCGGGGTTGAGGTCACGGATACCAATGGGGTCACCACTGCCCACTCGACTGTTTCTTTTGTCATGCTGTGTGTGTGGTGGGCCATTGATCTCCCTTGTTTCCCCCTTCCTCTGTTTCCTTTTCCTTTGATGTTGGGCGTGGGATGGTCTGCGTGTGCCACAACCCTCCTGCCCTCAATTTTTCTTTTGCTGGACAATCTCGAGATAAATGAATGTAGACCTGACAAGTTTAACAGCCAGGGGATCCTTGGGTGGGGCACTCAGTTCGTTGGTACCCCTGTCCCTTATACTGCCAAAATATGAAGACTCTTCTCACCTGTTAACTGTGTTCTCCCCTCTCCTGCTTTAGTGGTTTATGAGTTCCTCTCATTATCGCCATATCACAATCTCATTATTGACACATTTTCGGAATCATGAAAGCTATTCTTCGTAATTTTTTCTTTTGGCAAACTGTCTAGAATGTTTTGTACCACCATCAATATGTCTTCTAACGAGCCATGTTTATCGAGCAGAAAACCACATAGATATGGGTTTACTAATCTGCGAATATGTTTACTTGCAATTGCTTTTTTATCACCTTCTGGGAGATTGGCCCACCGTGTAGAAAACAAATCACAATCTCGAAAAATACTAGTTGCAAAACTGAGAACTGAATCACCCTATTGAATTCTGTGTTTGTAATTTTCTTTCATATCCCCTTTTCTCGTATTGGGTAAAATGTATTTTTCAAGTAAACGTCGTTTTATTCTAGTATAACTTCTTAAACTGTCTTATGGCCAACACATTACCCCCATTACCGGAGCATCTTTCAGTAACCTAATTACTTGAATTGCTTTTTCTCTTTCTGACTCCCCATATGTGGCTACTTCAAAGTATCTTAAAAACACCTTTCGACTAAAACCCTCCATTAGGCCGTCGATCATTAAAAGGCCTAGCATGTGCCTGGAGTTCTGGCAATTTTCTAACTACAAGAGTATCTTCACTCGGCTCTGCATATGTTCTTTCACTTATATTCGTTTGAGCTTCGTTTTTGTACATCAGATATGCTTTGGTTGCACGCCGCTCTTCTTCTCTTTCAACTAAGAATCTGTTTATTAACTCGGCAAGGTTATCTAACCAATTTTTCAAGCCCTGTGTTCGTTGCACTTAGTTATATTTTTCATTGATATCACTATAACCAACTGCTCCTTCGTTTTCATCTCCTGCAGCAGCAGTGTCTACTATGTCATTCCTCGCTTATCTAGGCATCTTGAACTTTTATTTTGCCGGCTTAAGGAATAACTTCGCTTACTGCATTCGCCTACAGACAAATTATTTCACTTGACACCAATTATGTCCCATGTCAACGTATAACGAGACATCTGGTCATGACTTTTGTTTTCACTTTATTATAAAAATGTTCGTGAGTACAATTTACACAGCCAGATACTTTTCAGACGAGTACTTCTGCACAAGTAATTGCAATTCTGCTCTGTCAATATGCAGGATTGTTAGATGTGGAAGTCTCCAATCTGATGGAATTATATTGTCACCGATAGGTTAACAACACGTCCCTTATCAGACTTATGACACATAACCCATAACAGATTTCAGTGATCGCGCACCACAATCTATGAAGGTCATAGTACTTTAAAAAAGGCCATTAATCTCATTGTATAGAAAATATACATCTACATATTTTTCTTAAAAGGATGAAGACAGAATTTTTTGCTTAAAAGTCCCGTATTTCCTTCATACCATCAATTCTACGACTAGACCTTTTTTTCACAGATTAGGATAATTATCTTGGCAAATTAGAGAACAGATGACCTTAAGCAAATCCATTTAGACGTTTTAACAGAAGAAGATCAAAGCCCATAGAATATATAGGTCATATGGATTTGGGCTGTAATTTGTAGGACTTGAAGTACCATAAACAAATTTGAATAATGGAGTAATATTCCAAATTCCCTAACAATTTTGAAAAGAGCCTCCTCTTGCTATCTTGCAGAAAATAACAGATAAGAAATATGCAGTATTTATGAAAAATAAAAATAAAGGAAACACGCATTCAAAACATCAAGCTCCATCAAGAGACATTTAATTTCACGTGAATAAAAAGATAAACTAGTTAGTTTAGTCTCCTGCAAACAGGAATGGTGAAGACCAAGCTTCTCATGACTGTCCTTACTGTGAAACATATCAGTCAGGAGGATTGTGAGTGAGTGAGTTTATAAATAAAAAAATGACACGTAACGAGCATAAAATATGTATTATAGCCACACAAGGATAAATGAAAATACTTTATTGGAATTAGTACTTTCGTCTTATTAGTGGTATCATCGACAGAATCATAATGAGAATATAGAGGATAGTGGGATCCCTCAACGACCAGTTTCTTGATAACTCCATATATATATATATATATATATATATATATATATATATATATATATATATATATATATATATATATATATATATATATATATATATATATATATATATTATACATATAT
>NC_090758.1:38326928-38329428 GCF_036898095.1 Palaemon carinicauda
GACACCTTTCAGGTCTGACAAGACTACGAACACCCTTAATTGGAACAAGGTCCATAAATTCATAAGGATTAACATTCAGAACTTGCTGTTTTTTATAAACTTGTTGAGTGGCGACAAGTTCAGAATGGCTCATTGATATCTTGAGTCCTTTTCGTGAACACGAAGCAGCCTTCCCTGGAACTCGATCAGCTAAAGTTTTCTTACTACCTGTATGCTCTATAGCTCTCGTGTATACTTCTCCAGGAGGGTTTTGAACTATAGGAAAAGGTAAGGAAATGATGGTAAGGACATTTCTGTTTCCCATCAATGGTTCATCTTGAATACGCTTTGGACCGAACGATCGAAGGTCCTGCAATCCTGAAGGAAAGTTCCTCCTAGCCAAAGCGTCTTTATGCTTCAAGTAGTCAGTAGGCTTAGACTTTTGACCATCTGCCTGTAGCATCGTGGTCACTGGAATAGTGGCATGTTGTTGAGCAGCTTGGATATTTCCAGCATTTCCAATCTTCTTTTTAGGCTGGGGACCCACAACCACAGAAGATTTTCTCTCTGAAGGAAGGCCCCATTTTTGGAAAAGACCTATGTTCTCCATGGTGGCATTCTTAATTACTTCCTTAGTGACCTCGTGTGGGAAGAGGTCTTTACCCCAGATGTTGGAAGATATTAGCTTCGTTATTTTATGTTTTACTGTTGCATCAGCGAACACAAACTCTCTACATGCTCTCCTAGCCTTCATAAAGGCATAAAGGTCCTTTACCAAGATAGCCTTATGAATTTTGGTTATGACCATGAGCATGTCTGGGGTACTCTCGTAGGTTGAACACAACTCCATGTAGTTTTGTAGAGAAATGGATGTAGCAAGTCTCTCCTTTGACTCCTGTTTGTTACACAAGAGCAACTCAGACAATTTAGGGAGACATACCTTGAATTGTCGACTTGCGACGTCCTTGTCTAATTTTCCTACTGAAAATGTCAAATGGACTTCCTTCCAATCCTTTTCCTGTCCGGGAAAAGCTGGTGACAAAGGCTTGCACTCATCGAGTGTGGGACATGGCTTACACGCCTCTACTGCTTTGGCAACAGAAGTAAATGCCTTCCCCATAAAGGGGAATGAGAGTGAAGTAGGAGCAAAAAAGGAAGGGTGTCCGTTATTCAGTGAGAATACCTTCGACTCTGAATAACCCACCTTACTTAGACTACCTGAGAGGATAGACTGTGCCTTATCATGGTCGAGAATCAAGACCTCCTTTGGTTCCGTTCCTTTTCTTGACTTTGGTTCGTACTTCAGTCGAACCCAACAATTAGGGAAAGCATCAAAGCTTAGCCAAAATTGAATTTTGTCCAAAGGAACAGCACCTTTGAGATCGGCATCTGCTCCGTGAACCTCCAGGGATTGGTTATGGAGCATGTTGGTAGGTCTTGATTAAAGGGTCATTTGACTGACCCCTGGGAAGCGACAAGAGAAACTTTATGAGGATCTATCTTGCGTTTTACTTCCTTCTTTTCGTTTTGTCTACGAAAGCTCTCTATTTGATTCTTCAGTTGGATACATAATTGTACCACATTATCCAAATTAGGGGTAGAAGACGAAGATGTCGACATCGATGGCTCTAAAGACGGCACAGGCGGAGGAAATTCCGATGCAACATTTTCCTCTTCTACCTTGGGGCAGTTCTTGCCTTTAATCCCAAAGGTTTTCTGGCCGTCAGGGGATGTAGTTAGCCCCTGAGGCACTACTGTTTCCTTACTTCCTTCCGGAAATAGTAGCTTACGCATCCCTTCATTAGGTAGGAAAGGTCCCAGAGAGATCTTTTGAAAGCGTCTCACCCAGTTGCGTAATTTATATTGAGCTGTATCCCTAGTCTCTGTAGACTTGGGATTTTCAAAACCTTCGGACATTAATGTCCGACATATATTGCAAACCTGTGGGTTCCAATAATGTAAGGATCCGGAAATAATATTGCAGGGGGCATGAAACCTGCAAGTATTATGACCGTAAAAATACTTACTGTTGGCCTTGCAAAGGACTGCAGCACAAGGTATCTGGTGTTCCTCCTGTAAAGAAGGAAAACCAAATGAGTATACAATGGATTATCTCCTTGACAATCAACATGCAAATGTCCTTTACAATAGAATAGCTCAGGATAGTAAGCTATAAAGGGATAGTAGGAGATACATACTTGTGTACCCCTGTGAGCAAATGCTGTTGCCTCCCCTCAGTATTAATTACAATGAGATTTCTCTATAGAGTAACTCCAAGTAGAAGGACTCTTACGCCTAGGGGTAGAGAAGTATCAAATCACTGTCCCAAAATAATGTTAATATTGTGGGGTCAGGATGACTGACTCTCGATCAGAATATTGAAGAAAACTATTCATTCAATATATGAACGGTACCAGCAGAATGCTCTTACAAGGGTACCCAAGGTATGTCAGAAAATTCTACTGTATCATGGTACTGTAGTTTTCTAATTGCAGTAAGTCTATATTGCAATTTACTGGTT
>NC_090758.1:38336928-38341928 GCF_036898095.1 Palaemon carinicauda
ACAAGGATGTTCACGGCGATAAATATCACCACCGTAAACGCCAGACCTGCTAGTAGTATGGGGTGAAGGATTTCCTTAAGGTCGGTGACAGGTGGTCCCTTTCGGTAAGCTTCATCAACCGCTTTGCCACATGTCTGTTATACGGGAGAGGGAGTGCTGGCATTGTAGAGGTCCACGTGAAGTTCGCGAAGTAGGCTCGTTCTCTGATGAGTGTCCGTAGACCAGTCACCATGGAATTAGGGGAAGTCCCGATACAACCATCTGCTGCGACGAAGATGTGTGTGTAGGACGTGGATCCGTCAGGGCATGATACATTGAAGCCGTCCTTGTCGTATCGTATCCACGAGCCATTGTTCAGTCTGCAATTGAACTCATTATTGTCAAAGGGATAAATCTTATCCAGACAATTTTCACTTGTATGGGAGAGAGCACCGTCTAGCACTATACCTAACTTGCATGAATCCATTAAGTTTTTATGGAATTCAAATGAGTCAGCTGTACATATTTTTCTATCCATTGCGTCTGAACATTGAGTTAATTGATTTAAGTCTTTAATGACCGTATATGTTTCCTTGTCTGGGGAAATCAATACGTGTCCTGTCAAACTGGATATTACTGGATTAGAGTGATTCGTCATGAAAGTCGGAAATGGTGATATCCTGTAAGATTGCCAGGCATCAGAAGAATCAAAGGGAATTGTAATCATAATCTTGTTATTATCTACGTTTACTGTAATTAGGCTGTAATAAAATTCTAACCTATGTTCGTCTAACAAAGGAACATAGCCTAGTTTATCCCTTCCGTTCTCCAGAATTAACTTTAAGTAACTTATAGGTAACAAATGGGGCGACAATACACCTTTAGTTGCTAACGTGATAGCTTCTACATAATCCTTGGATTTCTCAATGAAATGTGCAATTCTGTTATGTATGTGATCTATCTTTGAATCATAATACGTTAATGTTGCCAACAAATCCTGTACTTCCATAATTTGAACGATATTATTTGAATGTTCATTTACTCAATCCATAATTTTATTGATTGAAGCTAACTGATTCCTTAGTTCTGACATAATCAATTCATCTTCATGAGTCAAGAACTCAATTTTCTTATTTTGATTACTAATTTTAAGACGATTGGAAATTCCTAAACCTAAACTTACAACAGACCCAAAGATGCTTAATGCAGCATAAATAAACGGATTTCGTCTTTCTTTATGTTCGTGTCCTACAGTCCACATCAAAAGGTCATAAGCCAAAGATCCTGTCTCGTCAGTCTTATTTTTCAAGTCATCAGATAGCATCTCTGCAACTTTTAATGTTGATCCAAGCTAACTCTCTGTAGTCAAATGAAAATGTCTTCTATGCAACTCATCCAATGAGGCAGAAAACCTTGAAATGGCAGTTCTTAAGCTAGTGACATCATTCTCTTGAAGAAAAATTGCTTGCATATTCACTTCTACAATTACGTTGGTTGATGTAATAAAAATGTCTTCTTGTCTTTCAACTATAGTGCCATATTTAAAATTTATACTTTTAGTTTTAGAGCTCATCCCACACGAGAAAAATGTCTGAGCGAACAATATCACTCCCAACAACAAAAAATTCATCTTGGAAACCTGTAACGAGAAAAATATATGTAATTACTCCTGTATTGAAAAGAAAACTTTTAATCACATAAAACAAAAAAAAAATTTCCCTCACTTCTTTTCCTCTCTTTTTTTTTAATTTCTTATGTGAGCCAAGGGTACTATTCTCTCATCCGTGGGTTGGGATACGTTTTGAACTCTAAACCTATTGGCCGTTAATGTTTCCAAAATGTTAAATGGGCCTTCAAACTTAGGTGTTAGTTTATAATTGAGCCCTTTTCGTACATTGATTTGAATATATACGTTATCACCCACGGTATATGTTTTAGTTGGTTTCGCTGTTTTATCATGATTCCTTTTCATTATGATTTGTGATTCTTCTAAATTCTTTCGAAGGATATCATATCGACTTATACTTGCATTTATACATTCTTTTAAAGGATTTGATAGATTAGTTGTAGGCGTTAATACATGGAAAGGCGTTCTAACTGGGGTACCATACAATGCTTCATGCAGTGACATTTTAATTGATATATGATATGAATGATTCAGAGTACTCAGTGCCGCCGGTATTGCAATATCCCAGTTGGGGTCTGATCCCCCTAGTGTTACCCTTAATATATTTAATATCTTCCTATTTGCTCTTTCCACTAGCCCATTCGACTCTGGGTGATATATCATGGTATTTATTTTCTTTATGTTGAGGAATTCACACAATGAGGTAAGAAAGTTATTATTAAATTCACCACCCGAGCCTGAGATTATCATGTGTGGAATTCCATGTTTACAAATGTAACACTCGTAAAACTTCCTAGCGCATTCAATCGCAGTTTTAGTTTTAAGCGCTATTAGTTCTGTATATCGAGTTAAAGCATCTATAATTACTAAGGGGTGCTTATTTCCTCTGTCTGACTCGTAAAATCCTGTTAACAAATCTAAATGTATTCTTTCAAAGGGTTGATTGGGCACAGGATAAGCTCCTAGGCTGACAGGTGTTTTCGTATGCCCTTTGTTTTCCTGACATGTGCGACAATTAGCTATGTGTCTTTTTATATCTGTAAGCATTGTATGCCAATAAAACAATGATTTGGCTTTCTGTGACATTAATGAGAACCCAGGGTGTCCATGTAATGGATTTGAATGCAACCAATTCAGGACAGTGGAAATAAGTGAGATTGGTACTACTACCTGGTCGTTAGTTACATGTGGTGTATTGCGGGTTTTCCTTGTCACAGTCCTACACAGAATATTATCTTTGATTATATAATTCTGCTGCTTATACTTTATATATTCCTTTTCCTTATGATTGCCTTTCAAAGCATTTATAATTGTTTTTATTTTCTGATCTTTTCTTTGCTCAGTCTGTAACAATTCAGCGCTCCAGCCTAAATCTTCTTGTTCAGATATTGTTTTTACAATAGGCATGGATGTTGATATATCTATTAATTCAGCTAAAGGCTCCTTACAAGATGACACGGGGTTGCGTGATAATGCATCCGCAATGATATTTGCTTTCCCAGGTAAATACCCGATTCTTGCGCCAAAATCTTGAATGATCAAATGCCACCGAGTTCGTTTAGGGCTGTGGTTGAAGCCTTTAAAGAACTCTGTTAGTGGTTTATGGTCAGTAAGAACCTTAACGGGATAACCGTAAATTATGAACTTAAAATGCACTAGCGAATTAACAATAGCTAGCCCTTCATTGTCTATTACTGCATACTTACTTTCGGAAGTTCTCAATTTTCGAGAATAGAAAGCTATTGGGAAAAATTGTTTATCATATTGCTGAAGCAATACCCCTCCTACTCCTAAGTCTGAGGCGTCTGTTGCAATGAAGAATTCCTTACCGAAGTCAGGAAATTTTAAGATAGGAGAACTACACAGTTCATCTTTCAAAGTATTAAACGCCTGTTGATGTTGCTCAGACCATATGAAATCTACGCCCTTCTTCGTAATATCAGTTAAAGGAGCGGCTATTATTGAATAGTTGCGTATAAAACGCCTGTAATATCCACTACAACCCAGAAATTGCTGTATTCCCTTGACATTAGTAGGTATGGGAAAATTACGTATAGCTGACACCTTATCATGGACTACTTTAAGACCTTGGCTTGACACCATGAAACCCAAATATATTAATTCTGTTTTGAAAAATTCACACTTACTAATCTTTACCCTTAAGTTATGTTGTCTTAATCTCTGTAGTACTAGTTCTAACTTACGTAGATGTTCTTCTAAGGTGTTAGAAAAGATTACAAGATCATCCATATATGCATGCAATATATCCCCTAACAAGTCTCTAAACACTATGTTAATCATTCTTGTAAATGTTATAGGAGCACAACGTAAACCAAAAGGCATCCATAAAAATTCATAATGTCCCCTGGCTGTGCTGAAGGCTGTGTATGGGATACTATCTTCTTCTAATGATATCTGGTGAAAGCCTTTAAGTAAGTCCAAACTGGTAAAATATTTATTCTGACCTAACAAAGACAAAATATCGTCAGTACATGGCACTGGGAATCGATCAGGGATCGTTTCCTCGTTTAGACGACGAAAGTCGACGCAGATACGCCATGTTCGATCTTTTTTCGTTACAACTATTAAAGGAAAATTATAAGGGCTGTTTGATTTTCTAATGACTCCTTCCTCTAACATTTTACCTACTTCATCATTTATTTCATTCTGGAATTTCATAGGGAGTCTGTACGAGGGTACATAGATAATTTTCTGCTTGTCCTTTAACCTTATTTGATGCTCGATCACATCTGTTTTTCCTAAGGATCCATCCGTAGTGGAAAAAACATCATGATATTTAGTTAAAAGTTCAAAAATTTTCTGCTGAATTTCTTCGTCTTGAATGTCTTTATTGATTTTATTTTTAATAGATCGCAAAAGGGATTCATCCGCAACTGATTGAGAGTGATTGATTTCAGCAACGGTAAGAATACGATGTTTATAAACTTCTACATCCAAGATATGTTGATTTTTGTGAATGACTAAAGTTTTATTTAAATGATTACAGACTTCGATATTACATTGTTGATGTGAGCCTACTGTATAAATAGCTTGTGTGACAGACAATCCGTTAGTTTTCAAAGTATCGGAAAGGATTAATATTTCAGATCCCTGTAATGTTTTCTTTATTTGCACTATTAAATTCGAAGGTAGGTTTGGTTCGATAGATTGCGTGCAAGATGATATTACGGGTGAACGAGAATTCTGCTGGGTCGCGTATATTATTTTTTTATTAGTGAGACAAGTTATTGGTTCTTCAACGTACGTTACAGTTACATTTGTCATCTCCTTTTTATCCAAAACTGATTTTAAGGTATTAGAAGACTTATAGAATTTCCCTTTGATATACACGCCGTGCTTGGCAGGAGCTAAGATAATGTTTTGATTTCCCATA
>NC_090758.1:38351928-38359428 GCF_036898095.1 Palaemon carinicauda
TTATTCCAACCCCAAACTGTTTTGTTGCTCGATTTTACAGACTCTTTTGTTATTGTGAAACCCTTTTTATAGGAGTATTTAAATTAGTATCAATGACGGTAGCAAATCCTCAATGGATATATTTTCATCTCTTTGATGACGACTTACCAACTTTATTCATTAACTCTAATTTTTCATCAGGCTTTAAATTATACTTTTTCTTTTTTTCCGAAAAAAAACTCAATTTACGTGTGGCTAGTAAGGGTTGTTAATTTTAGTGCATAACCCATTCCTTTTCTTGTAATTTGAATACATAGGTAATTCCCATTTTATGCAGCACCTTTGACACCCACCTGTTCTCAAAAATATTCTATATTTATCTGGTGATATTGTCTGGTTTTCGGTCATAGAGTGTTTCTTCCATATCTGCTTATCAATCAAACTTGGCTGATTTCTTCACACTTTAATATAGTATGAGACGCCAACTTTTGAAGTATCTATAATAAATTTCTTCATCATGATGTTAAAAAGATGCAATGTTCTGAATGAGTTTCTACCTTACAATCATATTCTCTCTGCTGTTTTCCATAATAACTGCTGTTATATAACAATTTATATAGTGTAGTGATCTCTAATAGAGGATTATAGGTTAAATAGATAAATTGATTAACAATAAACCATATAAGCTCTCAATATGTTCAAATGGATAATAGCTTCATATAAGAAGAAATGGAAATTAACTCCTTTTTGGAGAACTTTTATGGAAAAATTTAAAAAAGTTCTGAGAACTTTGAATGTTTCTTACATAATTAGCAACATTTTAGTATAAAAATAAACAAACATTTATTGTTAATTTTACAAACATTAGAGTATAGCTTAATTCAAGAGCTGTGTTCATCAACATAAGAGATCTATGACTGAAAGAGGCATGATCATAGATTAAAAGAGAAGAAAGTAGTTTGTCAGTTTATACAGGATTCATGTCAGCCTAAGTTTCTCAAATCACTAACAAGATCACTGAAGGATTCTTTTTTTGCCATTTTGTGCTAAGATGTCTGCTGAGGTCTGTCTATAAGTGGCCAGATTTTCCAGCAGTCAGTTGACACTGGCAAATGAGCAAGTTTTGGGTAGAGATGGCAGATCAGGGCCATACTAAAGAAGGTGATCTATTTTCTATATTATGTCTACTTCATTTAATGCAAACTTCAATGTAATATTTCCTGGTTAAAAAAGAAAGTTTTCATTTAAATGAATGTTCCTACTAATATCGGAAAAACACAGGGCAATGCACAATAGATACGCCACTATCCCATTATTGCACACGCTAACTAAACACATAATTGTTGCACTTTGTATGTTTTAACACCAAACGTGTCATGCCATACTCTTCAACAACAACAAGCTTTGACATCATCGCATATCAATATAACAAAATCTTTTGGAAAATGCATTTAAAGAAGGTAACCCTCTCAGTATTTTACACAGAAAACCATGGACCCCCATATTCTACCTCCGAGAAAACACATTTGACCCCTAATTTTTCCTGATCTTCCCGTCAAACATAATTAGAATTTGATATGGTAAGTTTTGAGGGATTGCAACTATTCCAATGCAGACAAAACTTTCAATGCAACTATGAGAGTACTCATGACAATTTTTGTAACACACGGTTTGCTAGTAAGAATAGTAATACATAATGATGCATTTTCCACTACATAGGCGTTCAAAATGTTATACAAGATATATTTACTCTGCACCATATCAATAATCTATAAATTAAGATGTATAAAATCGTTAAGGCATCAAATTATTCTTTAATTGCTGTATAAAAGTATGTAGCTTTTACTGGACTAATCATGAAGAATTGAATACATTTATTGGCGAGAGTAAGACCTGTACTCTGAGAAGTACCTCAGACATACAACTGAAGGAGCTCAGAGAGGAAGAGAAAATCAAGAAGGCTGTTGTAGTGGGCTACCCCACTGACATGATGTAAAGCTATCTTACAGAACTGCCCAATATAACTGCGGCAGAAAGAATGACCAACAAGGCTGGCTATCTAACCAAGACCATCCTTGTGACTTTTAAGGGACTTCACCCCCAGAAAGACGATCTAGGTATCTTTGGTAGTTTCTGGGTAAGGAAATACTACCCAGATCCCCTAAGATTCTACAATTGCCAGACATTTGGCCTCCACAAAGACCAGTGCCAGGCCAAATTCCCCACCTGTGCGGTGTGCAGTCAGAGCCACCCTATGCAGGAATGCATAGATAATAAGGCGCAGGTATCCGAACCACGCCTAAATGCTCTAATCACAAAAAGGGCCACACTGCAATGGCTTGGGGATGCCCTGAAAGGGTAGCAAGGGTGATTGCTGCCCTCCCCAAGGAGAAAAGAGAGGAACCGAGAGGAAGGGTGGCTCCCAAACCTCTACCACAAAAAAGGTTTTATTCACAAAAGGAACTTAGGAAAAGCTCTAGAGCTAGATCCTCCTCTAGAGCCACGATTTAAACACCTTAAGCCCCAAAACCGCCTATAACGATTTTCATTAGGACCACAGTCCTAAGAGAAAAACTTACAGACCTTGTCACACAGGCTGTGACTGACAAAATCAATGCTGACGCCATAGCATCCAGCATTGAACAAGTCCTCATGGGTTTCATTTCCAAATCCAAGTCCTACCCACTCCTCTCATGCTGTCCAGGAGATCACCTCTCATGCCACAATATCTACACCTCCCACTCCACAATCACCCGTACCTTCCACGTCCACCACACCAGAACCCATCCCTATCATTCCACTCACCCCATCCAACATCACTTCATCCACTCTCACCTCATCCACCTTATCCACCCCATCCACTGAGGTCAAGGCAATTGCCTTTGCCTCTAGGGACCCTAGACAATTCAGTTCAACCTACACACAGGAATAAGAGTCCTTAACTGGAACTCTTCCGGAGTAAGGCCGAAAATGTCCTCCCTGTTTGTAGTATGCAAAACAGAGGAGATAGATGTAATCCTGTTACAAGAAACTCTTTTAACAAGAAGAGAAAAAATCAAAATTGCAGGTTACAACGCCTACATCACACCACAGATAGGTACAAAAAATGGCTTAGCTACACTAGTCAGAACAACTATACCAACAATAAGGTTACACAACCCAATTCCAAGACACTGGCAGCAACAATAATATTACTGAACCAAAAAGTAGACATATACAACATATGTAGGAAAATAAACAGGGAAGATACAGGAGAGCAGCAACGGACACAGATCTTTGCTCATACTGCAACGGACACAGCTCTTTGCTCATACAGAAAGAACACCAGCACTTATATGTGGGGATTTTAATGCACATAATCCCATATTATCATCCCCATCAATGACAAACCCTTCAGGGGAACACATAGACTTTGCCCTAGAGGAATTTGAAGGAGTTGCCCTTCTAAACACAGGGCAACCTACACACTTAAGAGGAGGCAGACTAGATCTGACTTTTGCCACAACAGCAATAGGACATCTAACCAGATGGCTAGTACACTCAACCCTGATTAGTGACTACTTTGCCACAGTAACAGAATTGGAGATACAACAGCTACCTCCAATTCCACCACCTCCACCAAGATGGAATCAGGACCTAGCAGACTGGGTCTGCTTTCAACTAGCCATAGAGGGATGGGCAGTAAGCTAAAATCCTCCAGAGGACTTACATCAACTAGAGAAAAAACTAGTTGATGCGTTCCACAACGCAGCTAACAAAGCTATGCCCCTAAAGGCAGCAAGGGGTAACCACAGATACAATGACTCCTGGTAGTACTGCCCAGAAGTCAGGAGACTAAAAACAAGACTAAATAGGGTCACAAAAATATACAGAAGAAGATCCACAGTAGAAAACAGAGAACTACTGCAAACAGATAAAAATGAAACACAACAAAGAATCCATGAAATAAGAATAGAAAAATGGATGGAGTGGTGTTCAAACTTGTCACAGTACACAACACTCACAGAGCTATGGAAATGGCTACACAGACTAACCGGAAAAAAAGAAAACATCAATTGCAACAACCCACACCCACAAGAGGAGGCAGAAAGAATTGCAACAGCCTTTGCAAACAGGACACTATCAGCTAATCTCTCCCCTGAAACCAGAATGCTGCAAGAGCAACTGGCGCCAGGCAGGTGGGAAGAGATCAGCATACCTGCCAGCTACAGGATGACACAGACACCACATAACCAGTCGAGGAACTAAGAGCAGTACACAAGACAGGAAAATACACTGCGCCAGGAGCAGACAGGATCACCTACACAATGATCAAACACATAGGTCCAGCAGGAGAAACCACATATCTGACGTTGATAAACAAAACACACCTTGAGCGCATAATGCCTCAAGCATGGAGGTAACAAGAAACACAACCAATCCCAAAGCCAAAGGATCCAGGAAATCCCAGACCAATAGCCTTAGTATCCTGTATGGAAAAGACAAGAGAAAAAAATGGTTCTGAAGTGAATGAAATACAAAATTGGCCCCCTACACAAGCAGCTGTATGCATATCAGGAGGGAATTAGAACTTCTGATAGCATTACTGACGTTTTAAGCTGCATAAATCAAAAGAAGGCAACAATAGTCTACATAGACTTTGAAAAAGCTTTTGAGCTTGCAAACTCAGCAGCAATGCTGCAGTCAGTGGCCAAGAAAGGAGTTAAAGGTCATCTATTACCATGGAATAAAAACTATGTGCTAGAACGACAAGCTAGAGTCAAATTCCAGTAAGTGATTTCAACCTTTCACGAATTGGAAAATGGCACACCACTAGGAGGGATTCTCAGCCCCCTCCTATTCAACATCCTCATGGATTATATAGCCTCACTCCAACTCCCTGAAGGAGTAGAAATATTCATCTCTGTGGATGATGTATGTGTAATTGCTCCTGGACCAAACAGAATGGTCAGAATGAAAAGAGCACTTAACGCCATCAGTCACAAGTCCAATGATCTTAGACTGAAAATAAACATTGGCAAAACCAAAGCTAGGGCAATCAAACCCCCCAAACCCCCTGCACCCACTCACAATAGGAGTGGAGCCCCTAGAGTTGGTGGACAGTTACACATACCTGGGAGTTGTAAAAGACAAGCAACTAACCTTCATAAAGGAAGTCAAATATCTCAAAGAAAAAGTGGATGCCAGACAAGCAGCCATGAGATATGTGACTAAACTCAATAACGGAGGAAATGAGCGTGTTCAAAAGAAATACTATCTAGCCTGTTCCAGAGTGCTAGTGGAATATGCCGCTCCAACCCTTACAAACCTAACAGATAATCGAAAAGCCTCAGTAGAGGTAATTCAAAACAATGCCATGAGGCTCATGTTAGGAGCCCCAACATGGACAAGACTGTGCAACCTATGGATGGAGACTGGACTTTATCCCTTGAAGACAGGATTGCACAAAGAAATGCATTCCCAATTGCAAAGATGTTCCTCTCATACAGAGACTCTATAACCAAAAAGAGTGTAAGAGAGGAACTATCAAAGTACCCAGAGGTTCAAACCCCAAGCTCTTATGGCAAAGACCATGTCGATAACATAAAGAGCCTGGACCTAACTGAAGATATCATGGAGCTAAGCCCAGACTCAGCGCAGGGTGCACTCCACATTCCACCTTGGAAGAAACAAGTAGCAACCTACAGGTACCCTAAGCTTCCAAGAGCAATGGACGATTGCACAACGGAGGAACTTAAAAATGCAGCCCAGGCAGCAATCCGCTTAGCAGAAACTGCAGGGGCACAGATCTACTATACTGACGGTACTGTAGACTCTGGAACCCAAACAGCGGAAGCTGCAGTTTTCTCCAGCAACTTCACAGCCTGCTGGTGGACATCCAACAATGTCTCCACCATGCAGACAGAGCTTGTTGCAATAAAACAAGCACTGAAATACTCTATTGAAAATTAGGAAGTACCAGTAGTCATACATACTGATTCCCGATCCTCAATGCAAGCTTTACAACAGGAAAAGAATAAAGAAAACAAGGCCATGCTAGCTGATGTTAAATCACTTCTGTATCAGCACAATGAGAGAGATAGACAAGTAACTCTACAATGGATCCCCAGTCACATCGGGATACCAGGGAATGAGAAGGCTGATGAACTAGCCAAAAGCACCAGACACATACAAAGTGTACAGGTGCACATAAAGCCTGCACTACAACATATTGAAAACAAAGTAAAGTCACATCTCAAAGAAAACCTATCAAGGAACTGCACAAGTGGATAGGGAATGGCCAGTAATCTCTAAGTAATTTATGTACCACTCACCAATTTTAGTCATTAACTCTAATTTTTTCATCAGGCTTTGAATTATACTTTTCCATTTTTTTTTTACTGACAAACATCTTGTTTATGATTAAAGATACTTCAATAGCAATGTAATCACCAACAAACTCACCAACAATCAATGTATCAGCTGTACATTCAAACATATTAATAAGTAAAGCAGAATCAATCCTGCCACCTCTGACGTGCGTTGGTGCACCATTCCCCAAGACATTGGCTTTTCCAAGGAGTTAAGTAAGTCATTTAATACAGAAACATTTTAATTTCGGCTACCACTGCTTCCCAAATCATTCATCCATTAATGAACAGGGCTAGTTAAGAATATCCTTTCGGTAAATGCTCAAGATACAGCTTATCATCATGCATATACACATTAATTATCTCAAAGAATATATCTTTTGAATATAATTTTGCACACAAACATTCAATTCTATTAACTTCTGAAGCTATAGATAAAAAGGCTGGTATATTATTTTTTACAAAGGTTGTTAGACCTCTTATATTCTTATCAATATCTACGTGAAGTTCGCATGTTTTATATCCTGTTAATTGAAAACCTGATATATTAACACCAGTTTTTTGCAAAGTTATTACATCGAGATTATGAGCAAGAACCCAGGCATGGACATCGGTTCCTCTTTTTTAAAGGATTTTCACATTCCAAAACCAAGTTTTAAGACAAGACTCTTCATTCCATTCCCACCCATTTCTTTCCTCAATTTTCCAGCAAAAGTAAAAACCTTCACTTTAAGATCACCGTTAGGCCACTACATGTACTCTAGTACTGTATCCAACAAGGAAGTAATACCTACAACTATGCTGTCAAATCCTTTCCTCTCATTTGCCAAATCTACCCTTAATTCAGAATTTCTGTCATGAATGGAATTATTCAGAAACACATTATCAAAACCCATTAACTCAATATTTTCATGATCTCTGATAGACAAAAGATCATCACATTTAACGCCATCTACAATCTAAATCTGGTCTTGCATTCTTCTGAACTTAACTTGATAAAAAAAAAACAACAAACAAATCAAAAAAAAAATTTCTTGCAGTGCATTCATGGCTATACACAATATCAAATACACATTGCTATGTTCAACATCAATCCGTAAACACTTGCCAAACTTCTAAATTATGTAATCTGACATTCAGCTTGTCATAATGGCTCAGAGCCAAAATAATT
>NC_090758.1:38366928-38369428 GCF_036898095.1 Palaemon carinicauda
TATATACCTAAGTTGTGTTAACCCAGTAGGAAATGGTCCTACTACATCCATATGCATTCTTTGAAATTTAATGGGAACAATCGGCCACATTCTGGCTTCTGGTACAGTGTTTTTATGTTCTTTAAAACAGTTACAAGCATGACAACATTTTATATAATTCTCTATAGATTTTTTCCTTCCTAACCAAAAGAAGGATTCATTTGCTCTCCTTAATGTTCTATGAATCCATAAATGCCCTGCATACGGACTTGCATGTACAATGTAGATGATTCGTTTAATTATAGGGGGAGGAAGAACTACTCGTGCATAAAATTCCCCTCCCCCTCTTCTCTTAAGCACAATATAAGACATCATTTTCAACAAAAAATTTCTCACGAGGCACATTCAGAAATGACGGACAACTCTCCGATTCCCCTTTAATCAGTGCTCACACTCTTTCCATCCATTCCTCTTTTTTCTGTCCCTCTCGAAATTCTTTTATGTCCCAACCTCCCAAGTCAATCAAACCTGCATCATCAGAGCATTCATTCTGGACACCCCTGGTCATGTCCTCGGTCATCCACATATATTCATCTCTATTTCTCTCTCCTGAGTCGGCTCTCTCTCTCCCTCCCAAGTCGACTCTCTCTCTCTCTCTCTCTCTCTCTCCCGAGTCGAGTCTCTCTCTCTCTCACTCTCGTCTACTGCATGTGCATCGCGAGAACTCTCATCCCGTTCTCTATTTTCTCTATTATGATGGGGGTCTTCACTATTTTGGTTATGTTCTTCGTTCCTCTTTTGTGCCCTGGTTGTTACTCCTATTACTGCAATTCTAGAGAGAGCATCAGCTACCTTGTTAGCCTTACCTTCTAAGTGGTGAGAACCCTTTATAATAAATTCTAAAAATCTTTCAATCCGGCTCGCTTGACGAGAGGTCAAATCACTTTTATAATACAAATCACGTAAGGGGCGATGATGGCTTTGCAACTCAATCGACTGACCTAATAAAAAGAACAGATGCCTATCTAGAACCCAAAGAATAACCATATACTATAAATCTTTTTTGCCCATTTTAATGCCCGGGAAGCAAAACAAATGGGTCTCTCTCTGCCTTTATCATCCCGTTGAGACGACTTACACCACCAATAGCTACGCTACTCGCATCTGTTGTCACTAAAAAACGGGCGATCAAATATAGAAATGAGAGTAATTCATTGCTAGTTAAGGCAGTTTCAAATGGTTTTAAAGGAGCTTTTTTTTTCTTCCTCTCCCCAATTTATTACTTTTTGTTTCTTTAAAGCATATCTCTCCAAAACCTCTTATGAATTTACGGTCATACCCAGCAAACCCAAGGAACCCAGCTAATTCCTTAAAGTTACGTGGCCTGGGGAAATCTGTAATAGCCGCTACTCTACTGGGGCAGCGTTTGGATACCTTCTGGGGTTATTATATGACCTAAAAATTCGACCTGTTTACCGAAAAAATTTGCACTTTGACAAATTTATTTTCATACCATTACGTCGCAATACTTCTAAAACTTTACGAAATCATTAATATATTCTTCGGCGGTTTTTCCCTGAAATTATGATATCATCTTAATAAACAAGAACTTAATGACAATTTAAGGTCGAAAAAACCACCATCATTACTCTAGAAAAATGACTTGAACATTTTTAACACCGAAAGGAAGAAAATTAAACTGAAATAATTGATCGTTAGCTATAAATGCTGTTTTACATTTACTGTCTTCCTGAATGGATTATTTGATAGTATCCAGCTTTTAAATCAACAGTTGTAAAATATTTGCTATCCCGTACTTTCACAAGTAATTCTTCAATTGAGGGCAAAGGGAATGTGTTAGCCTTAGTGATTGCAGTCAATTTCCTATAATCAACACACAATCTTACCGAGCCATACTTTTTCCTAACAGCTACAATTGGAGAAAGCCCAAGGGGATTCATTCTCCTCGATTATCCCTTGTTCCCTTAATTTATAAATTTCCCTTTCTTTCTCTCCCTGGAAATGAATGGGTACCTTATAAGGCCTTGACCTGATCGGCTCCGCCTGCCCAGTTTCAATGCTAAAGGGAAATCGATCAATCCTCCCGGGTGGCTCATCTCCAATTGCAATCATATTGGAATAAATTATTGACAATATCACTAACTACAGGCTGATATTCTGAGGGACATAATTTTTGCACTTTCATAATCAAATTCTGAGTGCGTTCGTCTGTGCGGGCTGGGGTTGTGGCTCCCAACATCCCAATATAAGCAATTTCATATAACTCTAATTCACACACAGAATCACTTCCTGAAACAACTCTTATATTAGACAAATTAACTATCGTTATATCAGCTTTGTTCTCTCTAATTTCTGTCAAGCCCTCTAATATCATATGGGCCCAATTGTCATGGGGTTTAACAACTACCTTGGTTCCTTCAGCAAGAGGGCGACACGGGGTCACATATATGCTCGTAAGGGACTGGGGGGCTAACACTTTACCTCTCTCAGGTATAGCTGA
>NC_090758.1:38374428-38376928 GCF_036898095.1 Palaemon carinicauda
TTACAATAATCTATTCATGCTCATAACAAGTCAATCCAGAGGTACGAAGACAAACTGGATTTGGAAACACAATATCACTCATGGTGGTAATTTCTTCACATACAAATAGCAAATACTTGGAATAAACTTCCAGCGGATGTAGTAATCAATAACACGGTAACGAGCTCAAGAATATGTTAAACAAGATACTAAAAACTCTCTAAATGCGTAAACTAAATCGCCTTTCCAAGGAGCAAATGGTGTCTTCAGGGATGGACTGAAAATCAGTTTTTGAACATCCAGAATACTTGTAACACCTTGTAACCCTCTCTCTTTAAATATATATATATATATATATATATATATATATATATATATATATATATATATATATATATATATATATAAATATATATATATATATATATATATATATATATATATATATATATATATATATATATATATATATATATATATATTTATATATTATTTATATATATATATATATATATATATATATATAATATATTATATATATATATATATATATATATATTTTATATATATATAAATATATATATATATATATATATATATATATATATATATATATATAAGCAAAGATATTCAGGAAATATTTTTGACTGTTCTGAAACTTGAAAAGGTCTTTCACCTCCTTTGTTGACCTCTTCCACTATTTCATATATTTTCTCACAAAGACTCTCTCTCTCTCTCTCTCCTCTCTCTCCTCTCTCTCTCTCTCTCTCTCTCTCTCTCTCTATATATATATATATATATATATATATATATATATATATATATATATATATATATATATGTATATATATATATATATATATATATATATATATATATATACATATATATATATATATATATATATATATATATATATATATATATATATATATATATCATATATATATATATATATATATATATATATATATATATATATATATATATATATATATATATATATATGTATATATATTATATATATATACATATATATATATATATATATATATATATATATATATATATATATATATATATATATGATTATTAGAAGATATTCTGTATCGATTTTATGCTGCACTAAAAACTCAAACTTATCATGAAATTAATGTAATTAACGTGATATCAGAGTTATATGACATGGTCTTATTTAACCGTATAATGCAAAGGGGTACTCCCTATAGAGAACCGGCTGGTGGACAACCTAAAAGGGGATGTATTGAACATGTAGTAACGTTAAGATTATTACTTGATTTGGCTGAAAGGAAAAAATTACCTCAACTTGTTACCTTTGTGTACTTTCCCCAATCTTCTGTATGACTGTGTGCCAAGAAATACGTTATTTTGTATGCTTAATCAAAAAGCTGGGTTTTTGGGTATTGATAATTACTGCTTTAGTAGCGATGTATCATGCCGCGCGTAGCATTACAGAACTGCTGTTATTACAGCTACGGTGGGAGTGCGTCAGGGACCCCCTACTAAAACAGTTAATGATCTGATTAAGTTGATAAAAGATAATTGTGGTCTTGATGGGTTCCTGGTGTGGCTGAATGTTCTTGTATTGATGGATGACACTGTCGTATTATCTACGTCTAGGAATGGGATGGTAAATGAATTAGGACTTCTTAATCACTTTTGTCAAAATAATGGTATGAAAGTAAATGTGAGTAAAACCAAATATTTTGCTATTAATGTAGGGATGATTGAATGGTGAACCTATAAGAGTGGATGATTTGACGTTGTCATGGTGCGATCGATATATTTATTTGGGAAGTATTTCTAACATATGATGGGTTGGTATCGTCTGCCATTGCTGCTCATACACAAGCAAAAATGTGCCACATTTTAGAATTCATATCTTTTGTAAATAAAAACAACAATATCCCATTTTATGTAAAAGAAGAAACTTTTAATACGGCTTTGATGTCAACAATTCTTTACGGGTGTGAGTCCTGTATTTATGGAGATATGAAACCTATTGTTATATTATATAACTGGGAAATTAAACAACTATTAGGTATTCGAAAGTCAACATGTTTGTATCTGTGTTATTTGGAAGTAGGAATGCAAACACTAAAAGCTATTGTAAGAGATAAACAAACGAAGTTTTTTTCCAAAAATATGTAGAGCTAGGAACGGGATGGTAGACAATCCATGGGTTCTTGCTATGAAACTTACTTTAGAGTACAATACACCTACTGGTAGATATAAATCAAACTTGATTTCAATAGATTAGGATGAGATCAAAGAAAATTTTCAAAATTAAAAAAGGGCTGTGATAGAATATAATTCATCTCATGGAGAATTCATATAGATTATTGAATCCTGAATTGACTGTACAGGATGTATATACTAAAAAGATGAATGTTAGCGACATATATAGAACTTCCTTTGCTAGATTAAAGTTAACCTCTCATAACCTTGCTATTAAAACAGGTAGGTGGAACAGAAGAGGTCGAGGTCACCTCCCATTAGA
>NC_090758.1:38379428-38384428 GCF_036898095.1 Palaemon carinicauda
AAATGTCTGGTAGAGTGTCTGGGATTGAAAGGGGAAGAGGGAGAGAGGGTGTGGCTTTATTGCTGAGTGAATGGATGACAGGTAAAGTAGTGGAATGGAAGGAAATATCATCTAGGTTAATGTGAGTAAGGGTTAGGTTGGGTAGGGAATGTTGGGCGTTTGTCAGTGCGTATGGGCCAGGTAGTGAGAAAAGTGAAGAAGAGTGGAATGAGTTCTGGAATGAATTAACTAGGTGTGTAGAAGGACTGGGTAGAAGCAATTATGTAGTTGTCATGGGTGACTTAAATGCTAGAGTGGGCGCTGGAGAGGTAGAAGGTGTCATTGGGAAGTATGGCGTACCAGGTGAAAATGAGAGTGGTGAGAGACGTAGATATGTGTGTTGAACAAGACATGCTAATAAGTGCTAGCTTTTTCAAAAAGACGTGCACGCGTTTAGGGGTATAGCTAACGGTATGTCTGATCATTTTTTGGTGGAAGGAAAATTAGTTGTAGCAAAAGAGTGGGGGAATAGAGTAGGTGGATGTAAGAGGGAGCTGGTGAGGGTTGAAGAGCTAATAAACCCGGGGGTAAAAAGTAAATATCAGGAAAGGTTGAAAATGGCATATGACGAAGTGAGAGTAAGAGAAACAGGTAATTTAGAGGAGGAGTGGAAGTTAGTAAAAGAAAATTTTGTTGGGATTGCAAGTGATGTGTGTGGCAAGAGGGTTGTTGGAGGCAGCATGAGGAAGGACAGTGAATGGTGGAATGAAGGAGTGAAGGTAAAAGTGGAAGAGAAAAAGAGGGCTTTTGAAGAATGACTGCAGAGTAATAGTATAGAGAAGTATGAAAAATATAGAGAAAAAAATGTGGAAGTAAAGCGCAAGGTATGTGAGGCAAAGAGGGCAGCTGATCTGAGGTGGGGTCAGGGAATGGGTAAGTCATATGAAGAGAATAAGAAGTTTTGGAAAGAAGAGAAGAGAGTAAGGAAGGCTGGCTCAAGAATTGACGAGACTCTGAAAGATGGAAATGGAAGGTTGTTAAAAGGAGAGGAGGCAAAGAAAAGGTGGCCAGAATATTTTGAAAGTTTACTGAATGTTGAGGATAATAGGGAGGCAGATATAATTGCTGTTGCAGGTGTTGAGATGCCGGTGATGGGAAATGAGAATGAGAGAGAGATTACAATAGAGGAAGTGAAGAGAGCACTAGATGAAACGAGAGTAGGAAAAGCATCTGGTATGGATGGTTTGAGTGCTGAGATGTTGAAGGAAGGGGGTGTGACTGTACTTGAATGGTTGGTGAGATTGTTTAATATGTGTTTTGTGTTGTCAATGGTACCAGTAGATTGGGTTTGTGCAGGTATTGTACCACTATATAAGGGTAAGGGAGATGTGCATGAGTGTTGTAATTCAAGAGGTATTATTTTGTTGAGTGTAGTTGGAAAAGTGTATGGTAGAGTAATGATTAATAGGATTAAGGATAAAACAGAGAATGCAATCTTAGAAGTATAGGGTGGTTTTAGAAGAGGTAGGTGTTGTATCAATCAGATTTTTACAGTTAGGTAGATATGCGAGAAATATTTAGCAAAAGGTAAGGAGGTGTATGTTGCGTTTATGGATCTGGAGAAAGCGTATGATAGAGTTGATAGGGATGCAATGTGGAATGTGATGAGGTTATATGGAGTTGGTGGAACGTTGTTGCAAGCAGTGAAAAGTTTCTACAAAGGTAGTAAAGCATGTGTTAGAATAGGAAATGAAGTGAGTGATTGGTTTCCGGTGAGATTGGGGCTGAGACAGGGATGTGTGATGTCGCCGTGGTTGTTTAACTTGTATGTTGATGGAGTGGTGAGAGGGGTGAATGCTCGAGTGCTTGGACGAGGATTAAAACTGGTAGACGAGAATGAACATGAATGGGAGGTAAATCAGTTGTTGTTTGCGGATGATACTGTACTGGTAGCAGACACAGAAGAGAAGCTTGACCGACTAGTGACAGAATTTGGAAGGGTGTGTGAGAGAAGGAAGTTGAGACTTAATGTGGGTAGAGTAAGGTTATGAGATGTACGGGAAGGGAAGGTGGTGCAAGGTTGAATGTCATGTTGAACGGAGAGTTACTTGAGGAGGTGGATCAGTTTAAGTGCTTGGGGTTTGTTGTTGCAGCAAATGGTGGAGTGGAAGCAGAGGTACGTCAGAGAGTGAATGAAGGTTACAAAGTGTTGGGGGCAATTAAGGGAGTAGTAAAAAATAGAGGGTTGGGCATGGTTGTAAAGAGAGTTCTATATGAGAAAGTGATTGTACCAACTATGATGTATGGATCGGAGTTGTGGGGAATGAAAGTGACGGAGAGACAGAAATTGAATGTGTTTGAGATGAAGTGTCTGAGGAGTATGGCTGGTGTATCTCGAGTAGATAGGGTTAGGAACGAAGTGGTGAGGGCGAGAACGGGTGTAAGAAATGAGTTAGCAGCTAGACTGGATATGAATGTGTTGAGGTGGTTTGGCCTAAAGAGTTTCACTTATGAGACTAATATCAAAAGGCAGAACGAGCTCGATATAAAGTAGCTTGATTTCAATCTTGATTGATTTGAAATCCTTTTGAATCCTCCTCAAAAAGTTCCACAAAATTAACAGGATTAATTGTCTTCCGGTAAGGATATTTGCCATTGAAGACCCAATAATGTTGTCCCTAAAACAATGGAATAATATTTCAAGATCTTCATTTTAAGTTTCAAAATTACGTATGGCCTAAGCCCCTGTCATAACCTTACACGTCGGGAGGGATGCTAAGAAGGACATAATTTTCACTACACAACGCCCTGTTATTGTCGTTTGAGTAGCTTCACCCTATCCATAAATAAATCCATTATAATAAAGTTCTTAATCACCCCGATTGGGCAAAAATATCCATATAGGGTTAGATTCAATTTTTAATAAGACCTTAAGAATATTTTTCTTTATTTTCAAGAATAAAAAACCCCAACTTCTTTAAAGCACACCATTAAAACAGCAAACTCCTTAGGAACAGGCCAATTGAGCTAACAATCATCATAAAAAAAGAAAGCCTGTATAGGCTTTAGTTCGCCTTCGTGAAGCTCCATTTATGCGTTCAAAATTTCTTTAGAAAACCGTAAAATTAAGCGATCAATCATTCGGGGCTATTGCTAAAACCTACATTCACTCAAAATACCATTCGCTCCTACTGCTTCATTCAAAATAGTGTCGCTCGAAAATGACTTGGTTCAAAGTACCTCAGTTGATAATAACCTTTGTTCAAAAGGAATGGAACCTCATTAACAATCTCTAGAGTTTTCTCCATAACACTCTACAGTTTATTAATGATTATAGGTACGTAAGACCGACAAGAAGTGCTTTTCAGGACATGACACAGGTACTTAAAGGGTTGGCATGCTATTGGGAGCTTTTGTAAAACCAAATAAGATTATGAAAAAGAAAATGTAACTTTCTCTAAATAGAAAAATATTCAATAAGCCACTCCTACCAGTATCAACTTATGCATGAGAAACTTCAAGTAGTATTAGAACCTTAGAACGAGAACTAGTTACAACTCAAACAGTTCAGGAAAGAAATATGAGGGAAAAAAACACGGAAACAGAAAACGAGAACAAACTAAAAACATGTAAGAAAAGAAATGGACACATACACAGAACATATCATTAGAATGACAAATAAAATTTGGACATTAAGAATGACAGACCACAAACAGATGCCAGTCCATTACAGAGCAAAGACACCAGACATATCCTACCACTTGTGTCTGTTCATAGTCTTTCTTTGCCATTCTACGCCCATAAATTTCTTAAGTTCGTCGATCCGCAAACACACACACACACAAACACACACACACACACACACATATATATATATATATATATATATATATATATATATATATATATATATATATATATACATATATATATATATATATATATATATATATATATATATATATATATATATATATATATACATATATATGTATATATACATATATATGTATATATATACATATATATGTATATATATACATATATATGTATATATATACATATATATATATATATATATATATATATATATATATATATATATATATATATATGTATATATATATATATATATATATATATATATATATATATATATAAGTATATATATACATATATATATATATATATATATATATATATATATATATATATATATATATATATATATATATATATATATATGTAAAACTTGGGAACATATGTGGTGGTCTACCCTTAAATCTGCACTCTTTGGTGCAGATGCAACAGTTCTTCCTTTACTTAAACCAGATGGCTCAGTCATTCACTGTCCAAAGGAAAAGGCAACCCTTTTGGCTGAGGTTTTTGACAGTAAACAGAGTAATGAAAAACTTGAACTACCCCATTCCTGTTTTCCTGAGACTAAACTAAATTAAAGCTCTGTTGATGGGCCTTAATGCTTATGGAATTGCAGACCCAAATGATATTCTTTCTTTGTTTTTTATAAAGACAGCAGATTTCCTAGCTTCAAAGTTATCAGTTATTTTGTGCAAGTTAGCAAGATGAGGAGCTTTTAGCACTTGTTGGAGAATTAGTAATGCTATTCCTCTATGTAAATGTGTTTGTAGTAGCTCAAGTCCAACTGATTACCGCTAAATTTCCCTAACTCCCATATTATCTAAAGTTTGTGAGCGTCTTCTGGCAAAACGTTTTAATAGGTTTGCTGAAGTTAATCATCTACTCCCTAGTTTGAAATTTGGTTTTCGGAAAGGCCTTGTAACATGTGATGCCCTTCTTACAATCTCCAATGCTGCACATTAATCCCTTGATTGTGGTCAGGAAGTTCGTATTGTTGGCCTTGATTTTAGTGCTGCCTTTGACCGTGTTAATCATGAGGCCCTTGTTTTCAAACTCAAGCAGTTGGGAGTGGGTGGGTCGTTTCTTAGCATTATTATTGATTTTTCAAGTAATAAATCTTAAAGAGTTGTTATTGATGAGCA
>NC_090758.1:38389428-38394428 GCF_036898095.1 Palaemon carinicauda
TTGACACAGGTGAAGGAGACGCAAGGTTCTCAAGAACAAGTTTATTGACAGACAAAAAATAGACAGGTTAACAACATATATATATATATATATATATATATATATATATATATATATATATATATATATATATATATATATATATATATATATAAGAAGAGGATAACCCAAAACTTTAAGCATAAGTATGATAGTAAACAGAACTTGTTTATTTGAAAGAAAAAAACATTAAATGCCACTTTTAAGATACCGAGGTATCAAAGTCATAAAAGTATGTATTACAAATCAATCACATTAGCGTTAGAAACGCTCGGCACCCATGTCTGCACTTATGCTAGGTTCACCTTTGGAAATGGAACAGTCTACATGGGCAACTCAGTGCCCTCACTTAGTTTGGAGTACAGTATGTAACTACACACTCACCCTGGAATTAATCGTCCCAATTAAAACCACTGTTCCTCGCAGAGTTAAACAGTAGGGTTAACGACGCGACCCACTGCTACCACAGATCTCTTTAGTTCCTCTACTTGCTTCGCATAGTGGCGAAAGAACACTCTGGAAGACTTCCAGCCATACAATTAAAGAAATTTAAGGATGAGGCAACTTTCCTCGGATCGTGACCTGCGGGTGTACAGTCAGGATCCGCTCTGCGAATAAAATATGTGATTTTCGCTCTGAGTTGATTCAGAGATAAATTTGAGCCTGATGTTCCTCCCCTGAATAGTTGACCACCCTTGAAGTCTGAAGTTCTATGAAGATAGACCTTTAGGCATTCTACTGGACATAGAGATGCATCTTCTTTCAGAGGGCAGATTCTCCAGGGACCCCACCTGTTGGTGGGTAACTCATTCTTGGCGAGAAACGTAGGATCCGGAAACAGGTTCAGTTCTCCCCCATCCAGGAACTGAACACAACCTGCCTCTCTCGAGAGGGCTACAATCTCACTAACCCTGGCCCCGGACGCGAGTGCAAATAGGAAAATAACTTTTTGTGTCAAATCCTTTAACGCACACTCTTCATTGCTCAACAGAGAAGCGAAATGAAGAACTTTGTCTAAAGACCATGAAATGGGCTTTGGAGGTGCTGAAGGTCTGAGCCTAGCGCTGGCTTTCGGAACTTTATTAAATATCTCGTTACCTAGGTCGACCTGGAAGGCATATAGAATGGGTCTTGTCAAAGCAGACTTACACGCTGAAATCATGTTAGCTGCCAACCCTTGAACATGGAGGTGGATGAAGAAAGATAAGCAGAAGTCTGTCGAGATCTCCTGCGGATTCTTCGCCTTGACAAAGGCCACCCATTTTCTCCAAGATGACTCATATTGCCTTCTAGTAGATTTGCACTTATATTCCTCTAGGAAGTCTATGCTGGCTTTCGAAATCCCGAAACGCTTTCTCACCGCTAGGGAGAGAAAATCATGAGCTGCAGAGTCCGGGTTTTCTGTAATGAAGCGCAGACAGTCGATTTCTTGACTCGCTGGGTCAGAACTGGATCTGGTAGCGGTACAAACTTCAGCTGTAGTTCCAATGCCGGGGGAACCAAACGCTGTTCGGCCACTTGTGGGCCACTATTGCCGCTACCCCCTTGAAGGATCTCAGTTTGTTGAGGACCCTCAAAAGAAGGTTGTGAGGAGGGAACAGATAATTCTGGACCATCTGTTCCAGTCGAGGGACATCGCGTCCACTGCTTCCGCTAAGTGGTCCTCGTACGGGGACACATACAGGGGCAACTTCTTGTTGTCTTTCGTCGCAAAGAGGTCTATCTGCAGTTCTGGGACTTGATTCAGAATGAAGGAGAATGATCCTGCGTCTAAGGACCATTCCGACTCTATCGGTGTGAACCTGGATAGAGCGTCCGCTGTCACATTGCGGACTCCTTGAAGGTGAACTGCCGACAGGTACCACTTCTTCTTTTCCGCCAATCGGAAAATGGCCAACATCACCTGGTTGAGAGGTGTGGTGACCTCGATCCTTGTCGATTCAAGCATCTCACAACTACCTCGCTGTCCATCACCAACCTTATGTGGATCGAGTGACGCGGGGAGACTTTCTTTAAGGTAAGGAGCACTGCCATAGCTTCTAGAAAGTTTATGTGAAAGGTCTTGAATAGCTTGGACCAAGTCCCCTGGACTTTTTTCCGATGAGAGTGACCTCCCCATCCCTGCTTCGAGGCGTTTGAGTGAATCGTCACCGACAGGGGAGGTGGCTGAAGAAGAACCGACTTCTTTAGATGTCTGGCTTGGGACCAAGGCCTGAGAAGAGTACGTAGCCGAAGCAGAACTGGTCTTCTCAGATCTCTTCGCGCGTTTGATGCATAACTTCTCCAAACTCCGGTTGCATCCTTTAGCTGTGCTCTTAGCACTGGGTCTGTCACCGAAGCAAACTGGAGAGAGCCCAGTACCCTCTCCTGTTCGCGTCTTGATATCCTTTCGGAATCTAGAAGTCTCTTGACAGAACCCGCTATCTCCTTCCTTTTCTTCGCTGGGATGGAGAAACGGTGTGACAAAAGGTCCCAGTGGATTCCCAGCCACTGGAACTATTGAGATGGAGAAAGTCGAGACTTTTTTCTGTTGATCTTGAAGCCTAGGTACTCTAGGAACTGGATCACTTGACTGGAAGCTTGCAAGCATTCTGTCTCGGATGCTGCCCACACCAGCCAGTCGTCCAGGTAGGCTACTACCTGAATTCCCTTTAGGCGTAATTGTTTGAGAGCTACGCTCGCAAGCTTCGTGAAAATCCTTGGGGCTATGTTTAGCCCGAATGGCATGGCTCTGAAGGCGTATAGTCTTCGTTATAGCCTGAACCCTAGGTAGGGGGAGAGTCAACGGTTGATTGGAATGTGCCAATAGGCGTCTGACAAGTCTATAGAGACGGAATATGCCCTCTTGGGCAGTAAGGTCCTTATGTGTTGCAGTGTTAGCATCTTGAATTTGCAATTCACTATGAACTTGTTGAGTGGCGACAAGTGCAGAATGACTCTGAGCTTTTCCGAGTCTTTCTTGGGAACACAAAACAGCCTCCCTTGGAATTTGATGAACTTCACCTTTTGGATCACATTTTTCTCCAACAGTTCTTGAACGTACTCCTCCAGAACGGGGGTGGAGTGTTGGAAAAACCGAAGGCAGGGGGGTGGAGTGCTGTACCAGCTCCAGCCCAGTCCATTCTTGAGTAGGCTGTGGGCCCAGGGATCGAAGGTCCACCGATCCCGAAATTTCAGAAGTCTCCCTCCTACCGGTATTATCTCACTTGGACTGCCGTCCTGAGGTCTTGCCTCCCTGACCACGACCACCCCTGAATCCCCTTCCCCTTGAGGGGCGCCTAGACGAGCCTCTGGCTGCTCCTTTAGGCTTTGCTCGAAAGGAAGTAGACTGCCCTTCGAACGTTGGGGTGAATGCCGTGGACTGTGTCGACACGGCCTGGGGTACCCACTGAAAAGTGGTCGGGGTTTGTGCCACCATCTGGGGCACTGGATGCAATGGCAATTGCAGTTGCTGTTGCTGTCTAAAAGGCTTGGCTGGCCGAGACGGTAGCCTAGTCCTCATAGTCTTCCTCTTTGGTTGAGGACCCTCATCCGGGGAAGACTTTCTTTTGAACGCCAGGCCCCACTTCTGGAGAAGGTTTCTATTCTCCAAGGCGGCCTTATCAACAACTTCTTTGACCAAATCGGTAGGGAAAAGGTCTTTGCCCCAGATGTTGGAGGAGATTAGTTTCCTTGGCTCATGCCTCACCGTCGCCGAGGTGAACACGAACTCCCTACAAGCTCTCCTCGCCTTTACGAAGCCATAAAGGTCCTTCGTCACTATGGCCAGATGAGTCTTGGCCACCACCATGAACATTTCATGGACCTTGGGGTCACTTGCCATCGTCTCAAGAGTAGTCTGAAGAGACATTGAGGAAGCCAGTCTTTCTTTTGTCTCGAACTCTCTCCGCAAGAGAAAGTCAGACAGCTTAGGGAGGTCCTCGCCGAACTGACGTCCGGCAATATCAGCCTCCAACTTCCCAACTGAGAACGTAAGATGGACGTCCTTCCAGTCTTTGTGGTCCATAGGCAGGGCCAGCGACAAGGGTTTCCACTCCTCCAGGGAGGGGCAAGGCTTGCCGGCCTCGACTGCTTTTAGTACAGCCGCAAACCCTTTCTGTAAAAAGGGGAAGGCTCTAGCAGGAGAGGACACAAAGGAAGGGAGCTTCTTGCTCAATGCAGCTACTTTTGAGTTAGAGAAGCCCCTCTCTTTCATCGAGGATGAAAGCAGAGCTTGAGCCTTAGCATGGTCCATCACTATGACCTCCTTCGGCTCTGTCTCCTCCTTTGAAGCTGGTTCCTTCCTCAGCCGGACATAACAGTCCGGATATGATGCCTTGCTGGGCCAGAATTCCACCTCCTCTAGGGGAACTGAGCCCAACTTATCCGAGATGACGATCTTTACAGTCGTCATCGGCATGTGCTCAGCATACCTCCATGGGTTAGCATCTGAGCACAAGGGAAGGTCTTTCACATTGAGCCTTTTCTGGGGCCCATGTGATTCTGCAAGGCTCTGCATCCGCAGTTCCATTGCAGCCGCCTTCTCCTGATTCTCCTTCTGCATTTGTTGGATCATTCCAACAATGGAGGAGAGGGCCTGTCCCAGCTCTACTGGGAGACCGGCCGATGTTGAGGGAATAGGCTCCGGGATCTGAACCGGAGTAGACGACACCTCGTCGACCTCTTCCTCTACGACGTCTGGGGCTTGAACTTCATCCTGGGCTTCTGCCAGGAGGTCTTCCTCCAGATGCTCGTCCACGTCAGACATCCTGTCATCTAACTGGATGTCTTGCATAGCGACCGCGACTTCAGCATCCACCTGGATCTGAACTTGGGGAATCTCCTCTTGAGGCTGGGGAATCACTGCATCAGCTGATGCCTTAGGGAAAAGATACGCCCTCATCTTGTCACTTGGAAGATAAGGTCCAGAGGTGTTCTTCTGGAAGCCCCTTACCCAGGTACGAAGCTTCTCCCTTGCTATA
>NC_090758.1:38405424-38410424 GCF_036898095.1 Palaemon carinicauda
TAGAGTCTCCCTCGCTGGCCTGACACAGACATTGGAGGCTTAGCCTCCTTAGGTCACTACTGAAGGTTTCTGTACGAGATGATTCCTTCTTTTGTGATCTATCAGACTAGTCCTTGTTGCTGTTCTCGGGGGAGGATAAGATTCTTTCCTTGGGAGTAGCAACACCTTCCTTGCTTTGGTTCTCTGGGAGCTGGCAAGTATTGCTGGCCTCCCTCCTTGGATCTCCCTTAGGCTAAGATGAGTTTCTTGGCTGCGGGTGATCCTTCACTAAAGCAAGGTTGGTAGGACCCTCTTTTGTCCCTTCCCCCTCTATCTCCGTAATGGCCTAGCCATTACAGTACTGTACGTCATTCTACATCTGGACATAGAATAGGTTAGGATGTGGAATCGACTCAGTCCCTTGCCGGCCGGCAGAGCTGCCGACCGGCAAGGGTCTTCTGCTTTGAGTGCTGCCCGGACCTCCCTTGGTCCCTCATCCATGCCTGCCTGTAGAGCCAGACGGCATTGGTCAGGAAGCCTGAATTAGATTCTCCCCTTCCTTATATGCACTCTTTCGGATTGCCAGGCTTGGAGGTAGTGTACACTCTTATCCCAGCATCCATTCTGTTATTCTTCTAGTGCCGTACCCGACCCGGCTGCCGGCCTGTGAGGCCGGCAGCCGGGCAGTCGTAGTCCTCTGGTTCTTTTGCTACCGGCTGGCATCGGTCGTGTTCCTTTGCTAGCCGGCTAATGTCACCCCTTGTCTGCCGGTCGCCAAGAGTGTGGCCGGCAGCCGGGTACTACCTTGTGTAGTTGCTGGCCGGCAGTCATTGCTGGCCGACATTGGCTGTTGCCGGTCGGCAGTTACTGCCGGCCGGCACATGCATTTGAACCAGCGTTCTGCCGCCTTATAGCTGTTAAGTAGTATACTTTAAAGCTAGTTATGGTGTGTGCTGGCCGGCAAGTGCCGGCCGGCACATAACCTCCTATACTGTACCAGTATTCTTCAGTATAACATATACTGTAAGAAGAAAACTATAGTATAGGTTTTGGTACAGCACTGTGTTCTAACACTTTTGTGTTTTCTTGCACAGCCCTTTGCTGTTGCCCTACAGATAGGAAAGTGAGTTCTTTCCTGTCTATTATCCAGGATTTTAAAATCATTGCTTAGGTGTGAGCTCCACCTGTTTCCTCTGGAAACTTTGCATTGGTTATTCTAGAAGAGATTAACCATTCGATTTTATTATCTGGAAGGCTGCAACAATTGGTTGTGAGGGAAACACAAGTGTGTGTCTTTCCTTTCTGAATTGTTATGCTATACTATGAATATCTAGTGATACATAGTTCACTTGATACTCATGGAAATTTCTTCTCTTTACAGGAGGACCCTCCGAAGTGCGGAAGTGTTTTCTGCAACGTCTGCAGCTAGAACCTCTGCGGACATGAGTTTTGTAGGAGACACGCAGCATGCGCTGTCTCCAAAGGTGATCTCTGGTATTGGGTCCCTCAGGTATGTACTGTGTGCACTAACCTGATTACTGAGGCCTTTGATTCCCCTAGGACGGCGGAATCAAGGGATATAGCAAGGGTGAAGCTTCGTACCTGGGTAAGGGGCTTCCAAAAGAACACCTCTGGATCTTATCTTCCAAGTGAGAAGATGAGGTTGTATCTTTTCCCTAAGGCATCAGCTGATGCAGTGATTCCCCAGCCTCAAGAAGAGATTCCCCAAGTTCAGATCCAGGTTGATGCTGTAGTCGTGGTCGCTATGCAAGACATCCAGTTAGATGACAGGATGTCTGACGTGGACGAGCATCTGGAGGAAGACCTCCTGGCAGAAGCCCAGGATGAAGTTCAAGCCCCAGACGTCGTAGAGGAAGAGGTCGACGAGGTGTTGGCTATTCCGGTTCAGATCCCGGAGCCTATTCCCTCAACATCGGCCGGTCTCCCAGTAGAGCTGGGACAGGCCTTCTCCTCCATTGTTGGAATGATCCAACAAATGCAGAAGGAGAATCAGGAGAAGGCGGCTGCAATGGAACTGCGGATGCAGAGCCTTGCAGAATCACATGGGCCCCAGAAAAGGCTCAATGTGAAAGACCTTCCTTTGTGCTCAGATGCTAACCCATGGAGGTATGCTGAGCACATGCCGATGACGACTGTAAAGATCGTCATCTCGGATAAGTAGGGCTCAGTTCCCCTAGAGGAGGTGGAATTCTGGCCCAGCAAGGCATCATATCCGGACTGTTATGTCCGGCTGAGGAAGGAACCAGCTTCAAAGGAGGAGACAGAGCCGAAGGAGGTCATAGTGATGGACCATGCTAAGGCTCAAGCTCTGCTTTCATCCTCGATGAAAGAGAGGGGCTTTTCTAACTCAAAAGTAGCTGCATTGAGCAAGAAGCTCCCTTCCTTTGTGTCCTCTCCTGCTAGAGCCTTCCCCTTTTTACAGAAAGGGTTTGCGGCTGTACTAAAAGCAGTTGAGGCCAGCAAGCCTTGCCCCTACCTGGAGGAGTGGAAACCCTTGTCGCTGGCCCTGCCTATGGACCACAAAGACTGGAAGGACGTCCATCTTACGTTCTCAGTTGGGAAGTTGGAGGCTGATATTGCCGGACGTCAATTCGGCGAGGACCTCCCTAAGCTGTCTGACTTTCTCTTGCGGAGAGAGTTCGAGACAAAAGAAAGACTGGCTGCCTCAATGTCTCTTCAGACTACTCTTGAGACGATGGCAAGTGACCCCAAGGTCCATGAAATGTTCATGGTGGTGGCCATGACTCATCTGGCCACAGTGACGAAGGACCTTTATGGCTTCGTCAAGGCGAGGAGAGCTTGTAGGGAGTTCGTGTTCACCTCGGCGACGGTGAGGCACGAGCCAAGGAAACTAATCTCCTCCAACATCTGGGGCAAAGACCTTTTCCCTACCGATTTGGTCAAAGAAGTTGTTGATAAGGTCGCCTTGGAGAATAGAAACCTTCTCCAGAAGTGGGGCCTGGCTATCAAAAGAAAGTCTTCCCCGGATGAGGGTCCTCAACCAAAGAGGAAGACTATGAGGACTAGGCTACAGTCTCGGCCAGCCAAGCCTTTTAGACAGCAACAGCAACTGCAATTGCCATTGCCTCCAGTGCCCCAGATCATGGCACAAACCCCGACCACTTTTCAGTGGGTACCCCAGGCCGTGTCGACACAGTCCACGGCATTCACCCCAACGTTCGAAGGGCAGTCTACTTCCTTTCGAGCAAAGCCTAGAGGAGCAGCCAGAGGCTCGTCTAGGCGCCCCTCAAGGGGAAGGGGATTCAGGGGTGGTCGTGGTCAGGGAGGCAAGACCTCAGGACGGCAGTCCAAGTGAGATAAGACCGGTAGGAGAGAGACTTCTGAAATTTCGGGATCGGTGGACCTTCGATCCCTGGGCCCACAGCCTACTCAAGAATGGACTGGGCTGGAGCTGGTACAGCACTCTACCCCCCTGCCTTCGGTTTTTCCAACACTCCACCCCCGTTCAAAGGAGTACGTTCAAGAACTGTTGGATAAAAATGTGATCCGAAAGGTGAAGTTCATCAAATTCCAAGGGAGGCTGTTTTGTGTTCCCAAGAAAGACTCGGAAAAGCTCAGAGTCATTCTGGACTTGTCGCCACTCAACAAGTTCATAGTGAATTGCAAATTCAAGATGCTAACACTGCAACACATAAGGACCTTACTGCCCAAGAGGGCATATTCCGTCTCCATAGACTTGTCAGACGCCTATTGGCACACTCCAATCAACCGTTGACTCTCCCCCTACCTAGGGTTCAGGCTATAACGAAGACTATACGCCTTCAGAGCCATGCCATTCGGGCTAAACATAGCCCCAAGGATTTTCACGAAGCTGGCGAGAGTAGCTCTCAAACAATTACGCCTAAAGGGAATTCAGGTAGTAGCCTACCTGGACGACTGGCTGGTGTGGGCAGCATCCAAGACAGAATGCTTGCAAGCTTCCAGTCACGTGATCCAGTTCCTAGAGTACCTAGGCTTCAAGATCAACAGAAAAAAGTCTCGACTTTCTCCATCTCAATAGTTCCAGTGGCTGGGAATCCACTGGGACCTTTTGTCACACCGTTTCTCCATCACGGCGAAGAAAAGGAAGGAGATAGCGGGTTCTGTCAAGAGACTTCTAGATTCCGAAAGGATATCAAGACGCGAACAGGAGAGGGTACTAGGCTCTCTCCAGTTTGCTTCGGTGACAGACCCAGTGCTAAGAGCACAGCTAAAGGATCCAACCGGAGTTTGGAGAAGTTATGCATCAAACGCGCGAAGAGATCTGAGAAGACCAGTTCCGCTTCGGCTACGTACTCTTCTCAGGCCTTGGTCCCAAGCCAGACATCTAAAGAAGTCGGTTCTTCTTCAGCCACCTCCCCCGTCGGTGACGATTCACTCAGACGCCTCGAAGCAGGGATGGGGAGGTCACTCTCATCGGAAAAAAGTCCAGGGGACTTGGTCCAAGCTATTCAAGACCTTTCACATAAACTTTCTAGAAGCTATGGCAGTGCTTCTTACCTTAAAGAAAGTTTCGCCGCGTCACTCGATCCACATAAGGTTGGTGATGGACAGCGAGGTAGTTGTGAGATGCTTGAATCGACAAGGATCGAGGTCACCACCTCTCAACCAGGTGATGTTGGCCATTTTCCGATTGGCGGAAAAGAAGAAGTGGTACCTTTCAGTAGTTCACCTTCAAGGAGTCCCCAATGTGACAGCGGACGCTTTATCCAGGTTCACACCGATAGAGTCGGAATGGTCCTTAGACGCAGGATCATTCTCCTTCATTCTGAATCAAGTCCCAGAACTGCAGATAGACCTCTTTGCGACGAAAGACAACAAGAAGTTGCCCCTGTACGTGTCCCCGTACGTGGACCACTTAGCGGAAGCAGTGGACGCGATGTCCCTCGACTGGAACAGATGGTCCAGAATTATCTGTTCCCTCCTCACAACCTTCTGTTGAGGGTCCTCAACAAACTGAGATCCTTCAGGGGGGTAGCGGCAATAGTGGCCCACAAGTG
>NC_090758.1:38417924-38425424 GCF_036898095.1 Palaemon carinicauda
AACTTATATATATATATATATATATATATATGTATATATATACATACATATATATATGTATGTGTATGTATATACATGTATATATATATATATATATATATATATATATATATATATATATATATACATATATATATATAGTTTACACACACATATATATATGTATATATATATATATATATATATATATATATATATATATATATATATATATATATATGCATATATATATATATATATATATATATATATATATATATATATATATATATATATATATGTGTGTGTGTGTGTGTGTGTGTGTTTGTAGATCGACGAACTTAAGAAATTTATGGGCGTAGACTGGTAAAGAAAGACTGTGAACAGACACAAGTGGTAGGATATGTCTGGTGTCTTTGCTCTGTAATGGACTGGCATCTGTTTGTGGTCTGTCATTCTTAATGTCCAAATTTTATTTGTCATTCTAATGATATGTTCTGTGTATGTGTCCATTTCATTTCTTACATGTTTTTAGTTTGTTCTCATATCCATGGTGCTCGTTTTCTGTTTCTGTGTTTATTCCCCTCATATTTCTTTCCTGAACTGTTTGAGTTGTAACTAGTTCTCGTTCTAATGTTCTAATACTACTTGAAGTTTCTCATGCATAAGTTGATACTGGTAGGAGTAGCTTATTGAATACTTTTCTGTTTAGAGAAAGTTACATTTTCTTTTTCATAATCTTATCTGGTTTCACAAAAGCTCCCAATAGCATGCTAACCCTATAAGTACCTGTGTCATGTCCTGAAAAGCACTTCTTGTCGGTTTTAAGTACCTATAATCATTAATAAACTGTAGAGTGTTATGGAGAAAACTCTTGTTAATGAGGTTCCATTCCTTTTGAACAAAGGTTATTATCAACTGAGGTACTTTGAACCAAGTCATTTTCGAGCGACACTATTTTGAATGAAGCAGTAGGAGCGAATGGTATATTGAGTGAATGTAGGTTTTAGCAATAGCCCCGAATGATTGATCGCTTAATTTTACGGTTTTCTAAAGAAATTTTAAAGGCATAAATGAAGCTTCACGAAGGCGAACTAAAGCCTATAGGCTACAGGCTTTCTTTTTTTAGGATGATTGTTAGCTCAATTGGCCTGTTCCCAAGTAGTTTGCTGTTTTAATGGTGTGTTTTAAAGAAGTTGGGTTTTTTTTTTATTCTTGAAAATAAAGAAAAATATTCTTAAGGTCTTATTAAAAATTGAATCTCACCCAGTAAGGATATTTTTGTCCAATTGGGGCGATTAAGAACTTTATTATAATGGATTTATTTATGGATAGGGTGAAGCTACTCAAACGACAATAACAGGACGTTGTGTAGTGAAAATTATGTCCTTCTTAGCATCCCTCCCGACGTGTAAGGTTATGACAGGTGCTTAAGCCATACGTAATTTTGAAACTTATAATGAAGATCTTGAAATATTATTCCATTGTTTTAGGGACAACTATATTGGGTCTTCAATGGCAAATAATCTTACCAGAAGACAATAATTCCTGTTAATTTTGTGGAACTTTTTGAGGAGGATTCAAAAGGATTTCAAATCAATCAAGATTGAAATCAAGCTACTTTATATCGAGCTCGTTCTGCCTTTTGTTATTAGTCTCATAAGTGAAACTCTTTAGGCAAAACCACCTCAACACATTCATATCCACTCTAGCTGCTAACTCATTTCTTACACCCGTTCTCACCCTCACCACTTCGTTCCTAACCCTATCTACTTGAGATACACCAGCCATACTCCTCAGACACTTCATCTCAAACACATTCAATTTCTGTCTCTCCGTCACTTTCATTCCCCACAACTCCGATCCATACATCACAGTTGGTACAATCACTTTCTCATATAGAACTCTCTTTACAACCATGCCCAACCCTCTATTTTTTACTACTCCCTTAATTGCCCCCAACACTTTGCAACCTTCATTCACTCTTTGACGTACCTCTGCTTCCACTCCACCATTTGCTGCAACAACAGACCCCAAGTACTTAAACTGATCCACCTCCTCAAGTAACTCTCCATTCAACATGACATTCAACCTTGCACCACCTTCCCTTCTCGTACATTTCATAACCTTACTCTTACCCACATTAACTCTCAACTTCCTTCTCTCACACACCCTTCCAAATTCTGTCACTAGTCGGTCAAGCTTCTCTTCTGTGTCTGCTACCAGTACAGTATCATCCGCAAACAACAACTGATTTACCTCCCATTCATAGTCATTCTCGTCTACCAGTTTTAATCCTCGTCCAAGCACTCGAGCATTCACCTCTTCACCACTCCATCAACATACAAGTTAAACAACCACGGCGACATCACACATCCCTGTCTCAGCCCCACTCTCACCGGAAACCAATCACTCACTTCATTTCCTATTCTAACACATGCTTTACTACCTTTGTAGAAACTTTTCGCTGCTTGCAATAACCTTCCACCAACTCCGTATAACCTCATCACATTCCCCATTGCATTCCTATCAACTCTTCCATACGCTTTCTCCAGATCCATAAACGCAACATACACCTCCTTACCTTTTGCTAAATATTTCTTGCATATCTACCTAACTAAAAATCTGATTGATACAACCCCTACCTCTTCTAAAACCACCCTATACTTCTAAGATTGCATTCTCTGTTTTATCCTTAATACTATTAATCATTACTCTACCATACACTTTTCTAACTTCACTCAACAAACTAATACTTCTTGAATTACAACACTCATGCACATCTCCCTTACCCTTATATAGTGGTACAATACATGCACAAACCCAATCTACTGGTACCATTGACAACACAAAACACATATTACACAATCTCACCAACCATTCAAGTACAGTCACACCGCCTTCCTTCAACATCTCAGCTCTCACACCATCCATACCAGATGCTTTTCCTACTCTCGTTTCATCTAGTGCTCTCTTCACTCTCTCTATTGTAATCTCTCTCTCATTCTCATCTCCCATCACCGGCACCTCAACACCCGCAACAGCAATTATATCCGCCTCCCTATTATCCTCAACATTCAGTAAACTTTCAAAATATTCCGGGCACCTTTTCCTTGCCTCCTCTCCTTTTAACAACCTTCCATTTCCATCTTTCACAGTCTCGTCAATTCTTGAGCCAGCCTTCCTTACTCTCTTCACTTCTTTCCAAAACTTCTTATTCTCTTCATATGACTGACCCAATCCCTGACCCCACCTCAGGTCAGCTGCCCTCTTTGCCTCACATAGATTGCGCTTTACTTCCACATTTTTCTCTCTATATTTTTCTTACTTCTCTATACTATTACTATGCAGTCATTCTTCAAAAGCCCTTTTTTTTATCTTCCACTTTTACCTTCACTCCTTCATTCCACCATTCACTGTCCTTCCTCATGCTGTCTCCAACAACCTTCTTGCCAAACACATCACTTGCAATCCCAACAAAATTTTCTTTTACTAACTTCCACTCCTCTAAATTACCTGTTTCTCTTACTCTCACTTCGTCATATGCCATTTTCAACCTTTCCTGATATTTACTTTTTACCCACGGTTTTATTAGCTCTTCAACCCTCACTAGCTCCCTCTTACATCCACCTACTCTATTCCCCCACTCTTTTGCTACAACTAATTTTCCTTCCACCAAAAAATTATCAGACATACCATTAGCTATACCCCTAAACGCGTGCACGTCTTTTTGAAAAAGCTAGCACTTATTAGCATCTCTTGTTCAACACACATATCTACCAGTCTCTCACCAATCTCATTTTCACCTGGTACGACATACTTCCCAATGACACCTTCTACCTCTCCAGTGCCCACTCTAGCATTTAAGTCACCCATGACAACTACATAATTCCTTCTACCCAGTCCTTCTACACACCTAGTTAATTCATTCCAGAACTCATTCCGTTCTTCTTCACTTTTCTCACTACCTGGCCCATACGCACTGACAAACGCCCAACATTCCCTACCCAACCTAACCCTTACCCACATTAACCTAGATGATATTTCCTTCCATTCCACTACTTTACCTGTCATCCATTCACTCAGCAATAAAGCCACACCCTCTCTCGCTCTTGCCCTTTCAATCCCAGACACTCTACCAGACATATCACCAAACATCACTTCGCCCTTTCCTTTCATCTTTGTCTCACACAAGGCCAATACATCCATCCTTCTCTTCCTAATTATACTTCCATTCTCACATCTTTTACTCTCTATCGTACTACATCCACGCACATTCAAACACCCCAAAACTAGAGTGCGGGGAGCAGTCACTCCCCCCCCAGCTCCATTTCTTTGTTGACGTCTCGCAGGATTATATACAGGAGAGGGAGTTCCTTGCCCCCTCGTCCCGTCCCTTTTAGTCGCCTCTTACGACACGCCGGGATAACGTTGGCGCTATTCTAAATGTTTTTATGCCCCAGCGGCCACTATTTTATATAAAACTTTCTCTCACAGGATCTTAGATTCAATTTCCTCTTTTAATGATGAATATTTCTGCAACAAATACTATTCTATATCGAATTCGTTCTGTCGTGTGATGTGATACTTATATGGAATTTCCTTTCAAGACAAAATTTCTTCTATATATGAAATCTGATGCAATATCACTTTCAATAAATGTAACGCTTAAGTATTACAATACAGATTATACATGAAACAAGGAGATATATTTTTAGGTTTATGTAAAGCATAGAGGGCAAAATGAATATTTTGCTGGCTTTCATTCAAAGAGAGAGAAAGAGAGAGAGAGAGAGAGAGAGAGAGAGAGAGAGAGAGAGAGAGAGAGACAGAGAGAGAGAGAGAGAGAGAGAGGGATAGAGAGAGAGAGATTAGAAATATTTGAAATAAAGTAGGTGAAAATATCACTTGAACAGGGAAGGACATTTTAATGTTCAGGTAAAGATGAGATTCATAATGATTATTTTTCTTACTTTTTCACTCACAAGAAGAGAGAGAGAGAGAGAGAGAGAGAGAGAGAGAGAGAGAGAGAGAGAGAGAGAGAGAGAGTTAAATTACATGAAATACAATAGTTGAAGAGGTCAACTAAACAATTGAAGTTTCCGTAAAGCTGAAAATATATAAGTATTATTTTGCTTACTCGTTCATTAACAAGTATATATATATATATATATATATATATATATATATATATATATATATATATATATATATATATATATATATATATATATATACATATATACACAGAGAGAGAGAGAGAGAGAGAGAGAGAGAGAGAGAGAGAGAGAGAGAGAGAGAGAGATTTAAAGTAGATGAAATACAGTAGGTGAAAAGATCAACAAAACACTGAAAGACTTTTTTTAGGTTTCTCTAAATCTGAGAGTTTATGATGAGTATTTTGTTTAGGCTTTCATTCACATGGGAGAGAGAGAGAAGAGAGAGAGAGAGAGAGAGAGAGAGAGAGAGAGAGAGAGAGAGAGAGAGAGAGAGAGAGAGAACATGGAATACAGTAGGTGAAGACGTCAACGAAAGAGTCAAAGACATATCAAAATTTCAGTAAAGCTGAGAAATAATAATGATTATTTTGCTTACTCTCTTATTCACAATTAGAGACTGAGAGAGAGAGAGAGAGAGAGAGAGAGAGAGAGAGAGAGAGAGAGAGAGAGAGAGAGAGAGAGAGAGAGAGAGAGAAGTAAAGTATGGTAAATGCCTTAGGTGGAGGTTCACCAAAGCAGTGAAAGACATTTTCTGCTTTTAGTACAGATGAATATTCATACTGAATATGTTCGATTATATTTCTTATAAGAGAGAGAGAGAGAGAGAGAGAGAGAGAGAGAGAGAGAGAGAGAGAGAGAGAGAGAGAGAGAGAGAGAGAGAGAGTTCATGTGTTTTGACATGGGAAATAGGGAAAGATGTCAACAAAGCAGTGAAAGATAGATAGATAGATAGATCGATAGATAGATAGATATTTGTATTGACCACAAATTCTATATCAAAAATTACAATAAACATAATTACATATTCACATGAATCTATTATACATATCAGGATATTTATATTATTTTATACACAATGCAGTCAATGAAATTACAGGATTTATAATAGTTCCTTAGCATTTATCACAAATAAAATGATTAAACATATCTCCTATAAAACACTTTAACATAAAATTAAAAATTACTATTAAACCAAAGAAAATATATCTATGGGTAGCAACAGTGGTCTGTACAACTTTGGCAAGAATCTGATGAAATTAATTTATATTATACTTAATTCGTATACTATATGTAATGGGGCATGACTCACCACATGTAGCTCGGTTTTTACATCGCACAAGGGCATAGTTTCTCCTCTAATTGGCGGTGACCTCGACCTCTTCTGTTTCACTACCTGTTTCAATAGCAAGGTTATGAGAGCTTAACCTTAATCTAGCAAAAGAAGTTCTATATATGACGTTAACATTTATCTTTTTAGTATATACATCGTGTACAGTAAATTCAGGATTCAATAATCTATGTTTCTCTACGAGATGAATTAGATTCTATTACTGCCAGTTTTAAGTTTTGAAAATCTTCTTTGATCTCATCCTAATCTATTAAAATCAAGTTTGATACATATCTACCAGTAGGTGTATTGTACTCTAAAGTAAGTGTCATTGCAAGAACCCATGGATCGTCTACCATCCTGTTCCTATCTCTCCACATATTCTTCTTAAAAACATCCATTGTTCATCTCTTACAATAGCTTTTAGTGTTGGCATTCCTACTTCCAAATAACACAGATACAAACATGTTGACTTTCGAACACATAATAGTTGTTTAATTCCCCAGTTATATAATCTAACAATAGGTTTCAAATCTCCATTACTCCACGACTTACACCCGTAAAGAACTGTTGACATCAAAGCCGCATTAAAAAGTTTCTCCTTTACATAAAATGGGACATCGTTGTTTTTATTTACATAAGATATGAATTTTAAAATGTGGCACTCGTTTGCTTTCGTATGAGCAGCAATGGCAGACGATACCAACCCATCACTTGTTAAAAACACTTCCTAAATAAATATATCGATCGCACCATGACAACGTCAAATCATCCACTCTTATAGGTTCACGTTCAATCATCCCTACATTAATGGCAAAATATTTGGTTTTACTCACATTTACTTTCATACCATTATTTTGACAAAATTGATTAAGAAGTCCTAATTTATTTATCATTCTATTCCTAGACATAGATAATATGACAGTGTCATCCATCAATACAAGAACATTCAGCCACACCAGGAACCCATCAAGACCACAATTATCTTTAATCAACTCAATCAGATCATTAACATATAATACAAAGAGAATACATGAAGTAGTATTAACAAAATATGTTAATAATAATTATAACAAGAATGCAACATATCAATTCTAAGAGTTATTTACACATATAACAGGTTACAGAAAAGGTAGAGTAAGCAAAGCAGAAAGACTAGGAAAGGCGGTTACTGGAAGGATAGGAAGAAGGCCT
>NC_090758.1:38430424-38437924 GCF_036898095.1 Palaemon carinicauda
TGAAATAAGAAAGTCTTCAGTTTCCTCTTGAAAGCCTTAATGTCTTCAATCATTCGAATGTTTCGTGGGAGCTTACTATATAGACTCAGGGCCGCATATTTAAAGGCTCTGGAGCTCAAAGTGGATATAAATCTAGGTTCTAACAGTTTGAAGCCATCTGTAACTATTATCGTATCGACACGATTTGTTGGCTGCGCAATATGTAGCAATTCTCTTAAGTATTTTGGACGACCGGTTCTGATAACTTGGTGGGTTATTGTACATATTTTGAATTCAATTCTCACTTTAATATCAGACAGTGCAAATCAATTAGTATAGAGGTGATCCTTTCTCTAGGTGGGACACTTTTTAACAGTCTTGCTCCTCTGTTCATTATGTTTTGTAATTTCTTAAGTTGGACTTTTGGTAAATTGTAGTAGATAGAGTTGCAGTAGTCAATCCTGGTAATAACAAAGTTTATTACAAGTTTCTTAACAGAATTTTCTTCTAGGTACTTTTTTTACAAACGCAATATTTCTTAGATGATAACCAGCACTTTTATTACATTATTTATTTGGGCCTTTAGAGACAGATTATAGTCAAGAAATACACCTAGATCTCGAAGTTTACTAGATATCGGTACCGAGTCATTATTTTATGTTCATATGAATATCATCTAAGTTTCTCACGCTGTTTCTCTTGCCCACCACCATGAATTCAGTTTTGTTCTCATTTAATTTTAGTTGTTTAAAACTCATCCATTCCCTAACACTATCAAGAATTCAGTTTAGAGTTCCAGTAGTGTCATGTATATCATTTATGGAGAAGTAAAATTGTGTGTCATCTGCAAATAGTTTAAACTTCTCGCCATACCTTTGTGGCATTTTCGATAGACAAATAATATATACTATAGATGCAGAATAAGATTTGGTCAAGTACACTACCTTGGGGTACCCCTCTGTTTAAGGGTTCATATGATGAATATGAGTTTCCAATTTGTACACAGTAATTTCTACCAACCAAATAGTCCTTTAGGTATTTGAAAGCTTGATATTCAACACCGATGGACCATAGATCATTTAGTAGCAGTTATTATTATTATTATTATTATTATTATTATTATTATTATTATTACTATCCAAGCTACAACCCTAACTGGAAAAGCAAGATGCTATAAACCCAAGGGCTCCAATAGGGAAAAATAGCCCAGTGAGGAAAGTAAATAAGGAAATAAATAACTGAAGAGAACAAATTAACAATAAATCATTCTAAAAAGATTAACGTCAAAAGAGATATGTCATATATAAACTATTAACAACGTCAAAAACAAATATGTCATATATAAACTATAAAAAGACTCATGTCCGCCTGGTCAACAAAAAAGCATTTGCTCCAACTTTGAACTGTTGAAGTTCTACTGATTCAACAACCCGATTAGGAAGATCATTCCACAACTTGGTAACAGCTGGAATAAAACTTCTAGAGTACTGCGTAGTATTGAGTCTTATGATGGAGAAGGCCTGGCTATTAGAATTAACTGCCTGCCTAGTATTACAAACAGGATAGAATTGTCCAGGGAGATCTGAATGTAAAGGATGGTCAGAGTTATGAAAAATCTTATGCAACATGCATAATGAACTAATTGAACGACGGTGCCAGAGATTAATATCTAGATCAGGAATAAGAAATTTAATAGACCGTAAGTTTCTGTCCAACAAATGAAGTTGAGAATCATCAGCTGAAGACCAGACAGGAGAACGATACCCAAAATAAGGTAGAATAAAAGAATTAAAACACTTCTTCAAAATAGATTGATCACCGAATATCTTAAAAGACTTTCTCAATAAGCCAATTTTTTGTGCAATTGAAGAAGACACAGACCTTATATGTTTCTCAAAAGTAAATTTGCTGTCGAGAATCACACCTAAAATTTTGAAAGAGTCATACAAATTTAAAGAAAATTATCAATATTGAGATCCAGATGTTGAGGAGCCACCGTCCTTGACCTACTTACAATCATACTTTGAGTTTTGTTAGGATTCAACTTCATACCCCATAATTTGCACCATGCACTAATTTTAGCTAAATCTTTATTAAGGGATTCACCAACCCCATATCTACATTCAAGGGATGGAATTGATACAAAGAGAGTAGCATCATCTGCATATGCAACAAGCTTATTTTCTAGGCCAAACCACATGTCATGTGTATATAGTATGAAAAGTAATGAGCCAAGAACACTACCCTGTGGAACACCGGATATCACATTCCTATACTCAATATGGTGCCCATCAACAACAACTGTTTGAGATCTACTACTTAAAAAATCAATAATAATGCTAAGAAACGACCCACCCACTCCCAACTGTTTCAGTTTGAAAACGAGGGCCTCATGATTAACACGGTCAAAGGTAGCACTAAAATCAAGGCCAATCATACGAACTTCCCAACCACAATCAAGGGATTTCTGTACTGCATTGGAGATTGTAAGAAAGGCATCACATGCTCCAAGGCGTTTACGAAAACCAAATTACAAACTAGGGAATAGATGATTACCTTCAGCAAACCTATTAAGACGTTTTGCCAGAAGACGTTCAAAAACTTTAGATAATATGGGAGTTATGGAAATTGTACGGAAATCAGTGGGACTTGAGCTACCACAAAGACATTTACATAGAGGAGTAACATTATCAATTCTCCAACAAGTGCTAAAAGCTCCTCTTCTTGCTAACTTGCGCAAAATAACAGATAACATTGGAGCTAAGAAATCTGCTGTCTTTATAAAAAACAAAGGAAAAATACCATTTGGGTCTACACCTCCATAAGCATCAAGGTCCATCAACAGAGCTTTAATCTCAATGAGATCGAAAAGCTAAACTAGTTAGTTTAGCCTCAGGAAAACAGGAATGAGGAAGTTCAAGTTTTTCATTACTCTGTTTACTGTCAAAAACATCAGCCAAAACGGTTGCCTTTTCCTTTGGACAGTGAGTGACTGAGCCATATGGTTTAAGTAAAGGAGGAACTGTTGCATCTACACCAAAGAGGGCAGATTTAAGGGTAGACCACCTTTTATGTTCCTGAGTTGTACCAGAGAGGGTTTCTTTTATGATTAAATTGTACTCCTTTTCAGTTGAGGCATAAACTCTCTGAGCAAAAGCTCGAAGCTGAGTATAGTTGTTCCAGGTCAAATCTGATCTGTTACCCTTCCAAAGGTGATAGGCCTCCTGCTTCTCCAAATAAGCACGTCTACAATCATCATTGAATCACGGTTTGTCCTTCATTCGGTACCTTAGCACACGAGAAGGGATACGCCTATCAATTATGTTGACTAGATTCTCATTCAAAGGGACAACAGGATCTACACTATCATATAATTATGACCAATTCAAGCAAAAAAGATCATGCAAAATCCCATTCCAGTCTGCTTGAGATTTCATATAAATTTTACGGGAATATGATGTATCAGGCACAGGCTGCTCAGTCTTCACTAATAATGAAATCAAGGCAGGATCAAAAGTCCCGACTGGAGAACCAACCTTACTAGTTATAACGCCAGGGGAGTCAGTGTATACGATGTCCAAGCAATTACCAGACCTGTGAGTAGCTTCATTTATGATTTGCTCACCGCCTGATTCAGAGGCAAAGTCTAAAGCTCTTAAGCCATGGCGATCAAAAGCAGCACTGAGATCGAGTAATATTAAAATACCATATTTATTTTCATCCATCATTTCTAGCATATCATTTACAACACATCAGATGGCTGTCTCCGTAGAGTATAGTTTTCTGTAAGCAGATTGGTTTTCAGGTAAAGCTTCTATTACTTCTATAACTTCTATTACTTGTTGAAGAATTACATATTCAAGCACTTTTGCGACAAAGGATAGGTTATAAATAGTTCTTTAAGAGCTTAATTCCTGGCAGTCTAGTTAATTTTTTTCAGAATTGGTGTGACTATACCCATTTTCTCAGATTTAGGAAACTTACATTCATCAATGCTTGCATTTGCTATTCTCATAATTATTTCTGCTAGACTAGAAAAGTCTCTCTCTCCAATTACTTCAGATATTGGCATAGGATCGATCGCGCAGTTTGTTTACTTTGCTCTCCTGACAATTTTGGTGATGTCATCTCGAGTTATGTTGTTAAATCGTATTAATTTTGTCTGTGTGCCTGATGTATCATTAATCTGATGTTGAGTATTTACAAATAATCTGGTTATGTTCACAATTTTGATTTTAAAGAATACTAGAAAATTATTTGCTAGTTCCTGGTCGTTCTATCCATTAGGTAGCTTCTTTTATTTTACATTTCCCATTATACCATTCAGGAGACGATATAATCTATTTATGTCTGTTGCTGCTTCATGGATCTTTCTCTTATAGTGTTCACTTTTTTTTCTTTCTTAGTAGGTAGTTATATTGACACGCAGCAGTTTTGTATTTTACCCAAGTACTTTCAGTTTATAACCTATTCCACTTTCTTTCTTTACATCCTTTTTCCCTCTTTTTTATCAAAGTCTCTCCATCAAACCAAGGAGATTGATCTTTTATGGTTACAGACTTTTCCATCGATGGACACATGGTATCATATTCACTTTTACTCACTTTATTATGAGTGGTCACAAGACAGTTAGCACACTTAGCTCTTAACAGACGTTGGTCACCATGATCACAGGGAATGTTGATAGTGTACCAACTGTGTGTCACACAATCGTACATAATAACGACATTTCGTTTTGTGTATATATTATGCTTGTATCTTCGCTCTCCCCTCGCACTACAATGTGATGAGCCGAGAGAAGGTTGTGACTCAAAGGCAGGATGAAAGCAACTGAGTCAATTTATTATAGAACACTCTCCTTTATATACAAAATGTCAATGTAACAGGAAATTTCCTGTTCAAACCGACACCGCATCGGTTAACAGTTAACGGTGAGAAAAACATACATGTTGTTCCATGTTCTTTTTAGTGTGAGGGGAGAGCGAAAATACAAGCATAATATATACACAAAATGAAATGTCGTTTCTATGTACGATCGTGTGACACAAGGTTGGTACATGGCTCCCTCCCCCTGCGAAGGGAGCCATCTTACTTCAGAACAATGTGTAAGAGTGACGACCATGGGCTGGAGGCCTTTTGGCAAAGTTCCATTTCCTCCATTTCGGCGAATGTCTGTTTGGTGGCTGCCAATCGTTCCGGTGCCAGACGTCTAAATTTTGCGAAGACCGGGGTCCCATCGTCTTGATATGGTGATAAATACTGTGCTTGGCAGGAGCGGTGGGTGTTTGGCGAAGTTCTGGGCGGAAAACTTCTGGGTACGACGTGAGGAGGTGGGCGTAGGCATCCGTGGGTGCGCAGGTGTGGAGAGCGAGGCTGGAAGGGGCGGGTTGAAGAGGTGTCGACAAGTACGAGTCTGCGTTGACCAATCGTCGGTGGGCGACATCGACCAGAAGGTGGAAATGAGAGAGGAAATCCGCACCGAGGATTAGTAATGTGACGTCAGCAATGAGAAACTTCCAATTAAATTTACCTTTTCCAAACGGTAATGTGAGGTTCACGTAACTGTAGGTGGGTATTGCAGATCCGTTGGCAGCCACCAAGCGGACGTCGGCAGACGTAGATAGACTACGTCGTGTCCTAAAGAGTTCCCTTGGCAAAAGAAAATGACAAGCACCCGAGTCTACCAAAAATCGCACGCACGTTCCTGCATCATGTAAAAAGAAAAGATTATATACACGGAAGGCCACCGTCACAAGCGATGGCCTACTTATACGTTTTTGTGGCCACTGACAATCATTGGCACATTTCTTCATGGTTGCCCCGAATCTGTTGTGGTAGTAGCAAAACTGCAGCGGGTAGAAGATAGTAAGTGGCGGTAGAAGTCGTTGGTTGGGGCGCGAGCGATTGTGGGTGGTGGGTGGCTATGTCGCCGCTTCGGCACATCATGGGGTAGGTGTGTATGTCCTACGGCATTCACGTCAGCTTCGGTTGACGTTGAATAGGCGTCCTCTTCGTTAGGAGTAGAAGTGTTGATGGAGGTCTTGAAGTGGCTGTCCATAAGTGTGTCGGCTTTGGTCATCAAGTCCTTTAAAAATGGGTAAACTATCGACATCGGGTATGGCAGCGCGTACAGGTTCGGGTAAACAGCGTACTCAAAGAGCACGAAGTATGTTTACTTCAGGAGGAGAGCCGTCTGCGGCAGGTTGCAGGCGAGCAATACTGGTCATTTCCCTGAGGGCGAGCAGCCCTTTGGTCCCGCAACGGTTGTTGAGAGAGCTGAAAAAGCTTTACTATACGGGCGGCTGGCGATGGTGAGTACTGCTGCAAAAGGTATGATTTGAGAGAGTCGTTCGCTATTGGGGTGTCTCCTTGTTCACAAAGCCAGTCGAATATTTCCGGGAAGGTGTCTCCGGGTATCGTCGCTAGAACATAGCCTGCTTTGGTGGTTGAGCGAGTCACACCCCTGATGCGAAAATGGACTTTTGCACGATGAAACAAAGCAAACGCCTTTCTGCTGGCCAATGACGAAAGTTTCAATGGGGCAGCCGCAGTGCCAACTTCCATAGTCCGACATAGTACCAACAACGGAGGGGCGAGGGGGGGTGGAAGGCGGGAGGAGCGAGTCGATTTCCGGGGTTACCAATGTTACGAGCCAAGAGAAGGTTGTGACTCAAAGGCAAGATGAAAGCAACTGAGTCACTTTATTATAGAATACTCTCCTTTATATACAAAAACTCAATGCAACAGGAAATTTCCTGTTCAAACCGACACCTCATTGGTTAACAGTTAGCAGTGAGAAAAACATACATGTTATATCATGTTCTTTTTAGTGCGAGGGGAGAGCGAAGATTCAAGCATAATATATACACAGAATGAAATGTCGTTACTATGTACGATCGTGTGACACACGGTTGGTACAATAGCATCATTTATTTTCTTTGTAACTTCTTCAATAAATACGGTAGGAGAAAAATTGGATTTATGTCTAAAGTTTATTTTCTTTACTAATGCATGTTTCTCTAGAGGTAGACTAATCGTAATAAGTTTGTGTACCGAGGAGATAATACATTTCTCTTTGACTTTTATATCATATACAATATTATTCATGCCATCACTTATAATTAGATTGTAGATGGCGTCAAATGTAATGATCTTTCTACTGTCAGAGATCGTGAAAAGATCGAGTTAATGGGTATTGATAATGCGTTTCTGGGTAACTCCATTGATGACAGAAACTTTGAAGTAAGGGTAGATTTGGCAAATTAGAGGAAAGGATCTGACAGCATAGTTGTAGGTATTACTTCCTTGTTGGATACAGTACTAGAGTACATGTAGTGGCCTAATGATGACCTTAAAGTTAAGGTGTTTACTTTTGCTGGAAAAAAAATGGGAAGAAATTGATAGGAAGGGAATGAAGAGTCTTGTCTTAAAACTTGGTCGTGGAATGTTAATGTCCTCCAAAAAAGAGGAACCAATGTCCATTCCTGGGTTATTGCTCAAGATTTCCAAGTAATAACTTTG
>NC_090758.1:38442924-38447924 GCF_036898095.1 Palaemon carinicauda
ATCTCACTAACCCTGGCCCCGGACGCGAGTGGAAATAGGAAAATAACTTTTTGGGTCAAATCCATTAACGCACCCTCCTCATTGCTCCACAGAGAAGCGAAATGAAGAACTTTGTCTAATGACGATGAAATGGGCTTCGGAGGTTCTGAAGGTCTGAGCCTAGCGTAGGCTTTCAGAACTTTATTGCCTTCTAATAGATTTGCACTTATTTTCCTCTAGGAAGTCTATGCTGGCTTCCGAAATCCCGAAACGCTTTCTCACTGCTAGGGAGAAAAAATCATGAGCTGCAGGATCCGGGTTTTCTGTAATGAAGCGCAGACAGAAGACTTCTGGACTCGCTGGGTCAGAACTGGATCTGGTAGCGGTAGAAACTTCAGCTGTAGTTCAAATGCCAGGGGGAACCACACGCTGTTCGACCACTTGTGGGTCACTATTGCCGCTACCCCCTTGAAGGATCTCAGTTGATGAGGACCCTCAACAGAAGGTTGTGAGGGGGGAACAGATAAATCCTGGACCATCTGTTCCAGTTGAGGGACATCGCGTCCACTGCTTCCGCTAAGGGGTCCTCGTACGGGGACACGTACAGGGGAAACTTCTTGTTGTCTTTCGTCGCAAAGAGGTCTATCTGCAGTTCTGGGACTTGTTCAGAATGAAGGAGAATGATCCTGTGTCTAAGGACCATTCCGACTCTATCGGTGTGAACCTGGATAGAGCGTCCGCTGTCACATTGCGGACTCCTTGAAGGTGAACTGCCGACAGGTACTACTTCTTCTTTTCCGCCAATCGGAAGATGGCCAACATCACCTGGTTGAGAGGTGGTGACCTCAATCCTTGTCGATTCAAGCATCTCACAACTACCTCGCTGTCCATCACCAACCTTATGTGGATCGAGTGATGCGGGGAGACTTTCTTTAAGGTAAGGAGCACTGCCATTAGTTCAAGAAAGTTTATGTGAAAGGTCTTGAATAGCTTGGACCAAGTCCCCTGGACTTTTTTCCGATGAGTGACCTCCCCGTCCCTCCTTCGAGGTGTCTGAGTGAATCGTCACTGACGGGGGAGGTGGCTGAAGAAGAACCGACTTCTTTAGATGTCTGGCTCGGGACCAAGGCCTGAGAAGAGTACATAGCCGAAGCGGAACTGGTCTTCTCAGATCTCTTCGCGCGTTTGATGCATAACTTCTCCAAACTCCGGTTGCATCCTTCAGCTGTGCTATTAGCACTAGGTCTGTCACCGAAGCAAACTGGAGAGAGCCCAGTACCCTCTCCTGTTCGCGTCTTGATATCCTTTTGGAATCTAGAAGTCTCTTGACATAACCCGCTATCTCCTTCCTTTTCTTCGCTGGGATGGAGAAACGATGTGACATTAAGTCCCAGTGGATTCCCAGCCACTGGAACTTTTGAGATGGAGAAAGTCAAGACTTTTTTCTGTTGATTGATCTTGAAGCCTAGATACTCTAGGAACTGGATCACTTGACTGGAAGCTTGCAAGCATTCTATCTCGGATGCTGCCCACACCAGCCAGTCGTCCAGGTAGGCTACTACCTGAATTCCCTTTAGGCATAATTGTTTGAGAGCTATGCTCGCAAGCTTCGTGAAAATCCTTGGGGCTATATTTAGCCCGAATGGCATGGCTCTGAAGGCGTATAGTCTTCGTTGTAGCTTGAACCCTAGGTAGGGGGAGAGTCGACGGTTTATTGGAACGTGCCAATAGGCGTCTGACAAGTCTATGGAGACGGAATATGCCCTCTTGGGCAGTAAGGTCCTTATGTGTTGCAGTGTTAGCATCTTGAATTTGCAATTCACTATGAACTTGTTGAGTGGCGACAAGTCCAGAATGACTCTGAGCTTTTCCGAGTCTTTCTTAGGAACACAAAACAGCCTCCCTTGGAATTTGATGGACTTCACCCTTCGGATCATATTTTTCTCCAATAGTTCTTGAACGTACTCCTCCAGAACGGGGGTGGAGTGTTGGAAAAAACCGAGGGCACGGGGGTGGAGTGCTGTACCAGCTCCAGCCCAGTCCGTTCTTGAGTAGGCTGTGGGCCCAAGGATCGAAGGTCCACCGATCCCAAAAATTCAGAAGTCTCCCTCCTACCGGCATCATCTCACTTGGACTGCCGTCTTGAGGTCTTGCCTCCCCGACCACGACCACCCCTGAATCCCCTTCCCCTTGAGGGGCGCCTAGACGAGCCTCTGGCTGCTCCTCTAGGCTTTGCTCGAAAGGAAGTAGACTGCCCTTCCAACGTTTGGGTGAACACCGTGGACTGTGTCGACACGGCCTGGGGTACCCACTGGAAAGTGGTCGGGGTTTGTGCCACCATCTGGGGCACTGAAGGCATCGGCAACTGCTGTTGCTGTTACTGTTCAACTGGCTTGGCTGGCCGAGACGGTAGCCTAGGCCTTTTAGTTTTCCTCTTCGGTTGGGGACCCTCATCCGGGGAAGACTTTCTCTTGATAGACAGGCCCCACTTTTGGAGAAGATTTCTATTCTCCGTGGCGGCCTTATCCACAACTTCTTTGACCAATTCGCTAGGGAAAAGGTCTTTGCCCCAAATGTTGGAGGAGGTTAGTTTCCTTGGCTCATGCCTCACCGTAGACGAGGTGAACACGAACTCCCTACAAGCTCTCCTCGCCCTGACGAAGCTGTAAAGATCCTTCGTCACTGTGGCCACATGAATCTTGGCCACTACCATGAACATTTCATGGACCTTGAGGTCACTTGCCATCGTCTCAAGAGTGGTCTGAAGAGACATTGAGGCAGCCAGTCTTTCTTTTGTCTCGAGCTCCGTCCGCAAAAGAAAGTCAGACAGCTTAGGGAGGTTCTCACCGAACTGACGTCCGGCAATATCAGCCTCCAACTTCCCGACTGAGAAGGTAAGATGGACGTCCTTCCAGTCCTTGTGGTCCATGGGTAGGGCCAGCGACAAGGGTTTACACTCCTCCAGGGAGGGGCAAGGCTTGCCAGCCTCGACTGCTTTTAATACAGCCGCAAACCCTTTTTGCAAAAAGGGGAAGGCTCTAGCAGGAGAGGACACAAAGGAAGGGAGCTTCTTACTCAATGCAGTAACTTTTGAGTTTGTGAAGTCCCTCTCTTTCATCGAAGATGAAAGCAAAGCTTGAGCCTTAGCATGGTCCATCACTATGACCTCCTTCAGCTTTGTCTTCTCCTTTGAAGCTGGTTCCTTCCTCAACCGGACATAACAGTCCGGATATGACCCTTTGCTGGGCCAGAATTCCACTTCCTCAAGGGGAACTGAACCCAGCTTATCCGACATGACGATCTTCCCAGTCGTCATCGGCATGTGCTCGGCATATATCCACAGGTTAGCATCTGAGCACAAGGGAAGGTCTTTCACATTGAGCCTTTTCTGGGGCCCACGTGATGCTGCAAGCTCCTGCATCCGCAGTTCCATTGCAGCCGCCTTCTCCATATTTTCCTTCTGCATTTGTTGGATCATTCCAACAATGGAGGAGAGGGCCTGTCCCAGCTCTACTGGGAGAGCGGACGATGTTGAGGGAATAGGTTCAGAGATCAGAACCGGAGCAGCCGACACCTCATTGGCTTCTTCCTGTACGATGTCTGGGGCTTGATCTTCATCCTGGCCTCCTGCCAGGAGGTCTTCCTCCAGACGCTCGGACACGTCTGACATCCTGTCCCCCAACTGGATGTCTTGCACGGCGACCGCCACTTCAGCATCCACCTGGATCTGAACTAGGGGGATCTCCTCTTGAGGCTGGGGAATCACTGCATCAGCTGATGCCCTAGGGAAAAGGTAAGCCCTCATCTTCTCACTTGGAAGATAAGGTCCAGAGGTGTTCTTCTGGAAGCCCCTTACCCAGGTGCGAAGCTTCCCCCTTGCTATATCCCTTGATTCCGCTGTCCTAGGGGAATCAAAAGCTTCAGTAATCAGGTTTGAGCACACGGTACATACCTGGGGGTCCCAATACCGGAGCTCACCTTTGGAGACAGCGCATGCTGCGTGTCTCCTACATAATCCATGTTCGCAGAGGTTCTTACTGCGGACGTTGCAGAAAGCACTTCCGCACTTCGGACGTACCTCCTGCAAAGAAAAGAAATTTTCCATGAGTATCAAGTGAACTATGTATAACTGGATATGCATAGTTTAGCATAACAATTCAGAAAGGAAAGACACACACTTGTGTTTCCTTCACAACCAATTGTTGCAGCCTTCCAGATAATAAAATCGAATGGTTAATCTCTTCTAGAATAACCAATGCAAAGTTTCCAGAGGAAACAGGTGAAGCTCACACCTAGGCAAGGATTTTAAAATCCTGGATAATAGACAAGAAAGAACTCACTTTTTTATCTGTAAGGCAACAGCAAAGGGCTGTGCAAGACAACACAAAAGTGTTAGAACACACAGTGCTGTACCAAAACTATACTATAGTTTTCCTCTTACAGTATATGTTATACTGAAGAATACTGGTACAGTATAGAAGGTTATGTGCCAGCCGGCACACACCATAACTAGCTTTAAAGTATACTACTTAACAGCTATAAGGCGGCAGAACGCTGGTTCAAATGCATGTGCCAGCTGGCAGTAACTGCCGGCCGGCAACAGCCAATGTCGGCTACACAAGGTAGCACCCGGCTGCCAGCCACTGCTCCTAGCGACCGGCAGACAAGGGCTGACATTAGCCGGCCGGCAAAGGTAAATAACCGATGCCGGCTGGCAGCAAAAGAACCAGAGGACTACGACTGCCCGGCTGCTGGCCTCATAGGCCGGCAGCAGGGTCGGGTACAGCAATAGAAGAAAACAGAATGGATGCCGGGATAAGAGCGTAAACTACCTCCAAGCCCGGCAATCCGAAAGAGTGCATATAAGGAAGGGGAGAATCTAATTCAGGCTTCCTGACCAATGACGTCTGGCTCTACAGGCAGGCATGGATGAGGGACCAAGGGAGGTCCGGGCAGCACTCAAGCAGAAGACCCTTGCCGGCCGGCAAGGGACTGAGTCAATTCCACATCCTAACCTATCC
>NC_090758.1:38457924-38462924 GCF_036898095.1 Palaemon carinicauda
CAATATATCTTCCAACTTTATCATTGAAGTCCCCAGTCACAATTTCAATATTTCTTCCAACTTTATCATTGAAGTCCCCAGTCACAATTTAAATATATCTTCCAACTTTATCATTGAAGTCCCCAGTCACAATTTCAATATTTCTTCCAACTTTATCATTGAAGTCCCCAGTCACAATTTCAATATATCTTCCAACTTTATCATTGAAGTCCCCAGTCACAATTTCAATATATCTTCCAACTTTATCATTGAAGTCCCCAGTCCACAATTTCAATATTTCTTCCAACTTTATCATTGAAGTACCCAGTCACAATTTCAATATTTTCTTCCAACTTTATCATTGAAGTCCCCAGTCACAATTTCAATATTTCTTCCAACTTTATCATTGAAGTCCCCAGTCACAATTTCAATATTTCTTCCAACTTTATCATTGAAGTACCCAGTCACAATTTCAATATTTGCTTCAACTTTATCATTGAAGTCCCCAGTCACAATTTCAATATTTCTTCCAACTTTATCATTGAAGTCCCCAGTCACAATTTCAATATTTCTTCCAACTTTATCATTGAAGTACCCAGTCACAATTTCAATATTTCTTCCAACTTTATCATTGAAGTCCCCAGTCACAATTTCAATATTTCTTCCAACTTTATCATTGAAGTCCCCAGTCACAATTTCAATATTTCTTCCAACTTTATCATTGAAGTACCCAGTCACAATTTCAATATTTCTTCCAACTTTATCATTGAAGTCCCCAGTCACAATTTCAATATATCTTCCAACTTTATCATTGAAGTCCCCAGTTACAATTTCAATATTTCTTCCAACTTTATCATTGAAGTACCCAGTCACAATTTCAATATTTCTTCCAACTTTATCATTGAAGTCCCCAGTCACAATTTCAATATATCTTCCAACTTTATCATTGAAGTCCCCAGTCACAATTTCAATATTCTTCCAACTTTATCATTGAAGTCCCCAGTCACAATTTCAATATTTTTTCCAAGTTTATCATTGAAGTACCCAGTCACAATTTCAATATTTCTTCCAACTTTATCATTGAAGTCCCCAGTCACAATTTCAATATATCTTCCAACTTTATCATTGAAGTCCCCAGTCACAATTTCATTATTTCTTCCATCTTTATCATTGAAGTACCCAGTCACAATTTCAATATTTCTTCCAACTTTATCATTGAAGTCCCCAGTCACAATTTCAATATATCTTCCAACTTTATCATTGAAGTCCCCAGTCACAATTTCAATATATCTTCCAACTTTATCATTGAAGTCCCCAGTCACAATTTCAATATTTCTTCCAACTTTATCATTGAAGTACCCAGTCACAATTTCAATATTTCTTCCAACTTTATCATTGAAGTCCCCAGTCACAATTTCAATATATCTTCCAACTTTATCATTGAAGTCCCCAGTCACAATTTCAATATTTCTTCCAACTTTATCATTGAAGTACCCAGTCACAATTTCAATATTTCTTCCAACTTCATCATTGAAGTACCCAGTCACAATTTCAATATTTCTTCAACTTTATCATTGAAGTCCCCAGTCACAATTTCAATATATCTTCCAACTTTATCATTGAAGTCCCCAGTCACAATTTCAATATATCTTCCAACTTTATCATTGAAGTCCCCAGTTACAATTTCAATATTTCTTCCAACTTTATCATTGAAGTACCCAGTCACAATTTCAATATTTCTTCCAACTTTATCATTGAAGTCCCCAGTCACAATTTCAATATATCTTCCAACTTTATCATTGAAGTCCCCAGTCACAATTTCAATATTTCTTCCAACTTTATCATTGAAGTCCCCAGTCACAATTTCAATATTTCTTCCAACTTTATCATTGAAGTACCCAGTCACAATTTCAATATTTCTTCCAACTTTATCATTGAAGTCCCCAGTCACAATTTCAATATATCTTCCAACTTTATCATTGAAGTCCCCAGTCACAATTTCATTATTTCTTCCATCTTTATCATTGAAGTACCCAGTCACAATTTCAATATTTCTTCCATCTTTATCATTGAAGTCCCCAGTCACAATTTCAATATATCTTCCAACTTTATCATTGAAGTCCCCAGTCACAATTTCAATATATCTTCCAACTTTTATCATTGAAGTCCCCATTCACAATTTCAATATTTCTTCAAACTTTATCATTGAAGTACCCAGTCACAATTTCAATATTTCTTCCAACTTTATCATTGAAGTCCCCAGTCACAATTTCAATATATCTTCCAACTTTATCATTGAAGTCCCCAGTCACATTTTCAATATTTCTTCCAACTTTATCATTGAAGTACCCAGTCACAATTTCAATATTTCTTCCAACTTCATCATTGAAGTACCCAGTCACAATTTCAATATTTCTTCCAACTTTATCATTGAAGTCCCCAGTCACAATTTCAATATTTCTTCCAACTTTATCATTGAAGTACCCAGTCACAATTTCAATATTTCTTCCAACTTTATCATTGAAGTCCCCAGTCACAATTTCAATATATCTTCCAACTTTATCATTGAAGTCCCCAGTCACAATTTCAATATATCTTCCAACTTTATCATTGAAGTACCCAGTCATAATTTCAATATTTCTCCCAACTTTATCATTGAAGTCCCCAGTCACAATTTCAATATATCTTCCAACTTTATCATTGAAGTCCCCAGTCACAATTTCAATATATCTTCCAACTTTATCATTGAAGTCCCCAGTCACAATTTCAATATTTCTTCCAACTTTATCATTGAAGTCCCCAGTCACAATTTCAATATTTCTTCCAACTTTATCATTGAAGTCCCCAGTCACAATTTCAATATTTCTTCCAACTTTATCATTGAAGTCCCCAGTCACAATTTCAATATTTCTTCCAACTTTATCATTGAAGTCCCTAGTCATAATTTCAATATCCCTCTCAGGGATCTCATCTATTACCCTCTGCAGTTCTTCATGGTATTCTTCTTCTATTTCTTCAGGCGAATCATTGGTTGGGGTACAGCAAACTATACTCAAATTGCAATGCTTTGATTTGAACTTTGCCAGTAACACTCTACTATTTACAACTCTCCACTTGGTTAACGCCCATTTTTGCTCTCAGTGTCATCACCATTTATAATCCCTCTCTTCCAACCCCATCTGATCTTCCTGAGTAGATATATATATATATTGCTTTGGTCTAATGTTTCCTTACCAATTCCTTTACAACGTGTTTCACTTAGGGCTAAGATATCTAAACTACATTACATAAATAGACTCTCCACTTGCTGTAACTTCCCAATCTGATTCATGGTTCTATCATTCCAATTACCTATTTTAAATTTTTCTTTTATATCTAAAAACAGGGAGATTCTTAGCACCCCACTACGCCAGGAACTGGTGGCCATTCTGAAATAAATCTTTCCATAAATTAATAAATTCATAGAGGATTCATGGGCTATATACATCAAGGAAAAACCAGTTCATTGCGATGTTCAGTGCCTAAGGCAAGTGACCACTGCCGGTTCATACTAATTTCAGGAAGATCAGGGGTAAATGCCGAAGATACAGTTGGCCTTGAACCCAATCCGTCACCCTGCTGCTTGTGACTTTATCAAGATTTGTGGGGGTCTTTACTCCACACTTAAAGTTCTCATTACTCCACCAAGTTTTTCATCGACTAATACAATTAAATCCATTGGAACCTATAGATTAATAAGATATACCACCTGAAAAATGAATAATGATCATCAATATGACACTTGTAAAATTACAGTATTTATAATTATATGTTTTTTTCTATTTATGCTTGCTGTGAATAAGGTGTGTGTGCGTGTGTGTGTTGGGGGGGGGGGGAAACAAGGAAGGAACCTTCGGCAGTTTTTTATGACGATGAAGAAGATTCTCCCTAGAAAGTCTTATTATTATTATCTCAATTCCTTCTCTGCAATCACTTTTAAGCTTTGCACTATGAACCCCCCTCCTCATTTCCAATGTCCTTTCATTCATCCGTCTAACCATCCACCCATCCATCCATCCATCCATCATGTAGTCCAATGTAATCTCTCTTTCCTTCACACTCCTTTCATCCATCTGCAAAGTTTTCGTCATGAAGGATCTCCCTCGCCCCACAAGTGTTTTGGGTGGAGGCTCTAAGGGATTATTTATAGATCAAGCTAGAAATCTAAAAATTTATCAGTTGAGAGAGAGAGAGAGAGAGAGAGAGAGAGAGAGAGAGAGGAGAGAGAGAGATTACGTTTATTAAAAACATGATGACTATCAAATATTACATCAGGAGTAAATCAGAACCAAGTAACAAATCTTTCTGAAAACAGAAACTAAATGATATCAAATATTCTCAGGTCATTTTGAGCAGTAATCCTGAAAGAGTCACAAGACGACAACTGTTGAGGAGTTCGTAAACATACTAAAGCATTCCATGCTTGATAATACAATAATCGTCTGCAATCATTTAAGTCACAGAGAAAAAGCATAATGTCGATTGTCATTGTGGTATATATATAGCTTTGTTCATTCCTACAATTGCAGTAAAAACAAGAAAATCAACATAACTGCACGAGCAACAAACGCACTCACACACGTATGTGTGTGTACACTTTTGAAGGTCACCCCATGCAAGGAGAGGAGCTTGAAAAGAAACCTCGTTTTAAGGAAAAAGGATTAATAAATAGTATAAACTAGTTATACATTGTACTTCTTAGTATTTAAATGTCATATTCTTATTAATTGTAACAAATTTCACGTTATGAAGATATAGATAAGGACTCGTTTCATGGATTAAAAAACGGTTATGTAGTACCATCGAGCTCACTGGAACGCAGAACGAAAGGATTTAGAATCAGTGAATTGGCCTATTTGTTAAAATAAGGTTAACACTTTTAACATGTATATTTTATTCGATAACATGTATTATAGATACTATATTTAGATTGAAAATGTGTGTTTATCAGGATAAAATTACGGAAATGGACAATGGGAGTA
>NC_090758.1:38474177-38484177 GCF_036898095.1 Palaemon carinicauda
CAACATTTGTGGGGGTCTTTACTCCACACTTAAAGTTCTCATTACTCCACCAAGTTTTTTATCGACTAATAAAAGTAAATCCATTGGAACCTATAGATTACTAAGATATACCGCCTGAAAAATGAATAATGATAATCAATATGACACTTGTAAAATTACAATATTTATAATTATATGTTTTTTTCTATTTATGCATGCTGTGAATAAGGTGTGTGTGTGTGTGTGTGTGTGTGTTGGGGGGGGGGTGGCAACAAGGAAGGAACCTTCGGCAGTTTTTTATGACGATGAAGAAGATTCTCCCTAGAATGTCTTATTATTATTATTATTATTATTATTATTATTATTATTATTATTATTATTATTATTATTATTATTATTATTATTATTATCTCAATTCCTTCTCCTCAATCACTTTTAAGCCTTGTACTATGAACCTCCTCCTCATTTCTAAAGTCCTTTCATTCATCCATCTAACCATCCATCCATCCATTCATCCATCCATCCATCATGTAGTCCAATGTCATCTCTCTTTTCCTTCACACTCCTTTCATCCATCTGCAAAGTTTTCGTCATGAAGGACCTCCCTTGCCCCACAAGTGTTTTAGGTGGAGGCTCTACGGGATCATTTATAGATCAAGCTAGAAATCAGAAAATTATCAGTTGAGAGAGAGAGAGAGAGAGAGAGAGAGAGAGAGAGAGATTACGTTTATTAAAAACATGATGACGATCAAATATTACATCAGGAGTAAATCAGAACCATGTAACAAATCTTTCTGAAAACAGAAACTAAATGATATCAAATATTCTCAGGTCGTTTTGAGCAGTAATCCTGAAAGAGTCACAAGACGACAACTGATGAGGAGTTCGTAAACATACTAAAGCATTCCATGCTTGATAATACAATAATCGTCTGCAATCATTTAAGTCACAGAGAAAAAGCATAATGTCGATTGTCATTGTGGTATATATATAGCTTTGTTCATTCCTACAATTGCAGTAAAAACCAGAAAATCAACATAACTGCACGAGCAACAAACACACTCACACACGTATGTGTGTGTACACTTTTGAAGGTCACCCCATGCAAGGAGAGGAGCTTGAAAAGAAACCTCGTTTTACGGAAAAAGGATTAATAAATAGTATAAACTAGTTATACATTGTACTTCTTAGTATTTAAATGTCATATTCTTATTCATTGTAACAAATTTCACGTCAAGAGGATATAGATAAGGACTCGTTTTATGGATTAAAAAACGGTTATGTAGTACCAGCGAGCTCACTGGAACGCAGAACGAAAGGATTTAGAATCAGTGAATTGGCCTATTTGTTAAAATAAGGTAACACTTTTAACATGTATATTCTATTCGATAACATGTATTTTAGATACTATATTTAGATTGAAAATATGTGTTCATCAGGATAAAATTACGGAAATGGACAATGGGAGTAAACCAAACGTTTGTTGCTGTTTTAGGTATAACAGTGCTTTTCGTTGTTGACAGGTATATATATATATATATATATATGTATTTATATATATATATATATATATATAATTATATATATATATATATATGTCTATTTATATATATATATATATAATATATTAATATATATATGTATATATATATATATATATATAGAGAGAGAGAGAGAGAGAGAGAGAGAGAGGGGTGAATAGGGTGTGGGAGAGGGGTGTAAAGGGTGTGGGGGAAAAGTGTATGGTATGTGGGAAATTTGTATGGGGTGTGGGAGAGGTATGAGGAGTGTGGGAGAGGTGAATGGGGTGTAGGGGTAGGTTGATGGGGTGTGGGGGAGAGGTGTAGGAGGTGTAGGGAGGTTCTTGTGGTGTGGGGAAAAGGTTTATGAGGTATGAGGGAGGTGTATCTGGTGGGGGCGAGGTGTATGGGGTTTGGGGTGTGGAAGAGGTGCATGGGTGTGGGAGAGATGTATAGGGTGTGGGGGAGAGGTATATGGGATATGGGAGGGAGGTTTTATGGGGTGTTGGGGAGAGGTATATATGGTGTGGAGGAGAGGTGTATATGGGTGTGGGAGAGGTGCAAGGAGTGAAAGGGGAAAGGTATAAGGGGTATGGTGGAGAGGTGTATTGAGGTGGGGTAGAAGTGTAGAGGATGTGGAAAAAGTACATGGGGTGTGGGAGCTAGGTGTATTGGGTGTAGGGGAGAAGTGTATGGGGTAGGGGGTGAGGAGTATTGGGTGTGGGAGAGGTGTATGGCGTATGGTAGAGGTGCATGAGTAGTGGGGGAGAGGTGTATGGGGTTTGGGGGGAGAAGTGTATGAAGTGTGGGGGGAGAGGGATATGAAGTGTAGGGGAGAGGAGAATGGGGTGTAGGGGAGAAGTGTAAGGGGTGTGGGGGAGAGGTGTATGAGGTGTAGGAGGGGTTTATGGGGTGTGCGGAAGAGGTGCAAGGGGTGTTTTGGAAAGGTGTATGAGGTGTGGGGGGAGAGGGGTATGGGGTTTGAAGGAGAGGTGTAAAGGGTGTGGGATGATGTGCATGGGGGTGTGTGGGAGAGGTGCAATGGGGTGTGGGGGATAGGTGGATTGGGTGTGGGGGAGAGGTGTATGAGGTGTGGGGGAGAGGGGCATGGGATTTAAGGGAGAGGGTGTAAGGGGTGTGCGGAAGATGTGCATGGGGAGTGTGGGAGAGGTGCAAGGGGGTGTGGGGGGATAGGTGGATTGGGTGTGGGGAGAGGTGTATGAGGTGTGGGGGAGAGGGGCATGGGGTTTGAGGGAGAGGTGTAAGGGGTGTGCAGAAGATGTGCATGGGGTGTGTGGGAGAGGTGCAAGAAGGTGTGGGGGATAGGTGGATTGGTTGTGGGGGAGAGGTGTATGAGGTGTGGGGGAGAGGGGCATGGGGTTTGAGGGAGAGGTGTAAGGGGGTGTGGGGGAAAGGTGTATGAGGTGTGGGGGAGAGGGGCATGGGGTTTGAGGGAGAGGTGTAAGGGGTGTGGGGGAGGGGTGCATGAGGTGTGGGGGAGAGGAGTATGGGGTGTGTGACAGGTATATGGGATGTGGGGGATAGGTGCATGAGGTGTTTGGGAAAGGAGTATGAGGTGTGGGGGGGAGAGGGGCATGTGGTGTGGGGGACGGGTGTCTGGGGTATGGGGAAGATGAGTTTGGGGTAGGCGGAGAAGTGTATGAGGTGTGGGAGGGGTTTATGGGGTGTGAGGAAGAGGTGCATGGAGTGTTTTGGAAAGGAGTATGAGGTGTGGGGGGAGAGGGGGCATGTGGTGTGGGAGGGGTTTATGGGGTGTGCGGAAGAGGTGCATGGGGTGTGTGGTAGAGGTGTATGAGGTGTGGGGGAGAGGGGCATGGGGTTTGAGGGAGAGGTGTAAGGGGTGTGGGTAAGATGTGCATGGGGTGTGTGGGAGAGGTGCAATGGGGGTTTGGGGGATAGGTGGATTGGGTGTGGGGGAGAGGTGTATGAGGTGTGGGGGAGAGGGGCATGGGGTTTGAGGGAGAGGTGTAAGGGGTGTGGGGAGATGTGCATGGGGTGTGGGGATGAGGTGCATGAGGTGTGGGGGAGAGGAGTATGGGGTGTGTGACAGGTATATGGGATTTGGGGGATAGGTGCATGAGGTGTTTGGGAAAGGTGTATGATGTGGGGGGGGAGGCATGTGGTGTGGGGGACGGGTGTCTGGGGTATAGGGAAGATGAGTTTGGGGTAGGCGGAGAAGTGTATGAGGTGTGGGAGGGGTTTATGGGGTGTGCGGAAGAGGTGCACGGGGTATGTGGGAGAAGTGTATGAGGTGTGGGGGAGAGGGCCATTGGGTTTGAGAGAGAGGTGTAAGGGGTGTGGGGAAGATGTGTATGGGGTGTGTGGGAGAGGTGCATGGGGTGTTGGGGATAGGTGGATTGGGTGTGGGGGAGAGGTGTATGAGGTGTGGTGGAGAGGGGCATGGAGTGTAGGGGAGAGGTGTATTCTGTTTGGGAGAGGTGAGTGGGGGTGTTGGAGTCAGGTGCGTGGGGTATGAAAGAGGTATATGGTGTGTTGGGGAGTTATAAAATTGTGTGGGAGAGGTGCAGGGGTGTAGGGGAGAGATGTATGGGGTGTAGGGGAGACTTGCATGGGGTATGGGAGAGGTGTAAGGGGTGTGAGGGATATATGTATGTGGTGTGGGAGAGGTGTATGAGGTGAGGAAGAAAGGTGTATTGGGTGTTGGGGAGAGGTATATGGGGTGTGGAGGAGATGTGTACGGTGTATGGGAGAGGTGTGTTGGGTGTGGGAGAGGTACATGGGGTGTTGGAGAGATGTATGTGGTGTGGGAGAGGTGTATGGGGTGTGGGAGAGATCAGGAGTGAATTCCCTTTCCTTCTAAACAGTCTCTTATTCAATAAAAATTCTTTTTCTTTCTAGGGGGAAAGTTGCATTCTTAGGGAACAAGAAAACAACATTGTTTGCTGTTCATTGCAAGAACCGAACAAATATTATAACCCAAGGTAAAGTTATAACTCTCTCTCTCTCTCTCTCTCTCTCTCTCTCTCTATAAATATATATAAATATATAAATATATATAAATAAATGAATAAATATATATATATATATATATATATATTTATATATATATATATATATATATGCCTCACTTTTTATTGTAGCCTGAAGAAGTGTATTTTTCTACTGTCTTTTGCATATATATATATATATATATATGCATATAAATATATATATATATATTTATATTTACATACACAATATATATATATATATATTTATATATATATATATATTATATATATATATATATATACGTATATATATATACATATATATATGTATATATATATATATATACATATAAATATATATATATATATATATATATTTATATTTACATACACAATATATATATATATATATGTATATATATATACATATATATATGTATATATATATATATATATGCATATATAACTTTGTATATATATATATATATACACACATATATATATATATATATATATATGAATATATATATATATATATATATATTTATATATATATATATATATATATTTATATATATATATATATATATATTTATATATATATATATATATACACACACACATATACAGTATATATATATATATATATATACACACACACATATATATATATATATATATACACACACACATATATATATATATATATATACACTCACATAGATAATCCCACTCAGTGCTTCTTCACTTTCTTTCCGTCCAGCTGGTAGGATGGAGTAGAGTACAGCTTCTTTGAAGGTAGTTTTTGCTTTCAATTCCCAATGCAACAAATGATGCATATTGATTATAGCTCAAGTTTGAACTATGAAATAGAGAACAGTTTGAAATCCATGAACAACGTCCTTTGGAATAAATGTTAATTCCCTGGTCCTATCAATAGGAACATGGCAAACAGCACAAATATCAATATAACAATACTGTTTGATGTACTTTATCTTGGTATTGCTGACATCAAATATTTCGGACATCTATTCCACACACCTCAACAGAAGTATAGAGAAAGCCAATATTTTCACTAGATTTTTTCTCAAAATATATCGTAGTTACCTTTCCTCATTCTTAAATCCAGCAGCAAAGTACGAAAATAAAAACGTTACTATTGAGTTTTCTGTTGCTTCATATCATATATCGGCTTCTGCTATATCTGACAAAAGATGTTAAGACTGATTTATTCATAGCAGTTCAAATTTTCTACTTCTTCTACAAGCAAGGTTTTCTCTGCAAAGCCAAATCCAATTACAAGTGAGAGGAGTTTTCCAGTTCTATCTCCCACCAACATCAAAGGAATGCATTGGCAATTGTAATGCAAAAGTCTGTGTTCGCAAAACTCACGTTACAATAGTATTAACAAGATGAAGTTACTACGACTACTACTACCGCTACTAATTATTATTCATATTAAGATTTTAATCGACTTGAAAATATATCTAAACTGACTTTCATGTACATCTTATGGATCTTTTAGTTCTTACCACTGACTAAAGTACACAGTTTTTGCAGACTTCTCTTACTGAGTAATTGTGTTCTATCATGTGGAAGTATCTTCGAATTGCTCTATCTATGTGAATGTGCATAATCCATGAATTTGGTTAACCCTGATGGAAGATATGAGATTAAGATCCAAAGTTTTTCGGCAAAGGATGTATCTCGACATGGTTTGCTCTCAGGTTGTCTCAACCGATGATAAGGCAATTAGATACCGAGTATTGAGTATCGTAGATGTCCAAGAGACAAAGTTTACCACAAGATTGAGTGACCCAATAGCAGGCAGCAGGTGCACACCACATACCCTGCCCCAGCTCACTAAAAAGCCGACAGTTACTAGCTGGCAGCTAGTGGTACAGCAAATAGATTTCCTTTGTTACCCTACAAAAAGTACCAGTGACGATTACTGCGGTGTATTGACAGTAATGTTTGTTCATCGTTACATTGGGAGCCTGGTGTGAAACCATCTCATGATTTTGAAGACGAGCATTGGTCAACAGACAACATTCTGGAGCCTTTGATTTATGTCAGTGTCAACTTTGACAGCCATAAAGAAGACACAGAAGACCTGTACCTAGATGATGAGGATGATGATGGAAATGAATAAAAGTCTCTTTGATAATGTGTTCTATTGTTTCCAATGTTTGTATATTTTGAAATATAGTTTTCTCTATTTCCGTCGATAGTTTTTCACATGTGGTTGACTGAGACTATAGGTCCCTGATTCCCAAAACAACTAACATCTTAATTAGCCTTTTACATGGTTTTATAATACATGACTTAATGGAGGGTGATTAGGGGGGTAAACGAAGAGCAGTAAGGATGTTGAGGTAAGATCTTCACTTTCGTAATGTTACATTCATCTGGCAGGGCTAAGCATATAATCACGAACCGGAAATTTTGAGATGATGTAAAGCCAAAGAAACTCTAAGGAAACAATGATGTTCACAGAAACTATATAGGACTTGGTTATGCGAATTTCAGTTTAGAGGAAACTGAATTAAACAATGACCATTTGATGTCCATTCCATTGCTGTACTCTACTTACAGCCATGACTCCTCGGAAATATTAAAGAGAGAGAGAGAGAGAGAGAGAGAGAGAGAGAGAGAGAGGGAGAGAGAGAGAGAGCTTGTAAGGTAATAGTCTGAGTGTCTAAGGCAATGTAATAATACCTTACGCTGCTACTATCACAAATACTGCCAACATCTGATTCTCCATTCATAAAGAGAGAGGGAGAGAGAGAGAGAGAGAGAGAGAGAGAGAGAGAGAGCTAAAAGGGTATGAGTCTAAGGGTGAGTCCATGTAAAAATTTCATACACTTACTATTACAAATACTGCCAACATCTGATTCTACATTCATATATATCTTTTAAATTACATAGCACATTTTACTTGAATTATTGCTTGGTACCTGGATCTACTTTATGTCATATGAGAGAGAGAGAGAGAGAGGGAGAGAGAGAGAGAGAGAGAGAGAGAGAGAGAATTTGCTGTAAACAAAAAAATATATATATTTTTGTCTCCCAACATGTCAGAACATATTCTAACTGTACGTTTATATGTCTGTACCTACCTACCAAAAGCCACTCTCTCTCTCTCTCTCTCTCTCTCTCTCTCTCTCTCTCTCTATTTGTTATATTATAAAGTAGATCCATGTACCAAACAAAAACTTAAGTATAATGTGCCCTGTAATTAAAATATATATATATATATATATATATATACATATATATATATATATATATATGTATATATATATATATATATATAGGTGTTAATTTGTGGGTATGTGTATGTATATGTGTGGAAATATGTGTGCTTCGAGTTCTTATATACTAGAAGGAATTCTTGATAATAGTTTGAACATTGTTATGGCCGGACTTACTGTAACTTTACTGACGGTGTGAACAACCTGTGATCAAGCGCACTAGGAAAACATGCCACTGGGCATGAATGCCCTTGAACGAATGAATGCAAGCAGTGTCCGCCACTTGTAACCCTACCGCCACTCCATGTTCATCTCCTCTCGCCTTCATATACTGTAGACGTTTGGTTATCATGCTCAAAATAGTGGTAAAATCAACTACAGCTCTTGTGAATAAATCTATTCACAGGAATATAAACAAATCAAATTGTCAAACACACACACACACACACACTTACACATACACACACACATATACACACACACGTGCACGCACAAACACATACACACACACACACACACACACACACACATATATATATATATATATATATATAAAAGGGAAATAGACAGTTTTATATATACATATATGCAATGCTTTTCATCTTCTTCATCCAGGTGTCACATCCATTATTCATATATTTCTGCCTCCTTTTCTCGATTTTACCAGAGAGAGAGAGAGAGAGAGAGAGAGAGAGAGAGAGAGAGTTCAAATTCATTACTTCCCACTATGCAACCACAAACTGCTTTTGTACATGCGCGTGCGTGTGTTTGTATGTGTGTTTGTCTATTCACCTCAGCATTTGCATATACTTATGTCTATCAATATACATTACAGTTCGAACATACATGCAAAAGTTTAAGAAAATCTCCTGTATCGAAGGAAATCCTTCATTGTCTTTTACAATGCAACAGGACGAAATGAGGTCACTTGCAACAGTTCGAACATGCAACATTGCATAGGGGGGGAAATCCTACATTAATATATATATATATATATATACATATATATATACATATATATATATGTATATATATATATATATATATATATATTCAAATATACAATGATACTTACTATTAGTTTTCACGACTATTTCAACTTGACAAACATTAAAATTCAGATTAAGATATAGTTATTCGAGTAAAACTTACAGAGTAGATCTATATATGTATATATATATATAAATATATATATATATATATATATACAGTGTATATATATACATATATATTTATATATATATATATATATATATATAAATATATATATATGTATATATATATATATATATATATGTATGTATGTATGTATATGTGTATATATATATATATATATATACATGTATATGTATATACAGTATGTATATATATATATATATATATACATGTATATGTATAAACCAGTATGTATATATATATATATATATATGTATATATATATATATATATACAAAAATAAGGCAGGAAGAGGCAAACCTGATGAATGGGAGGTAGGAGAGTTGGTAAAAAAGACAAAATAAAAACAAGGAAATTTGACTGGTAGCAATAATTAGAGAGACATCACATTACCTCAGTTGTCATGTAAAATGTAGATCCCAGATTCTACAGAGAGAAAGAAAGATGAAAAGCTGAGAGATTAACAAGCGGGATTTTGAAAAGGGAGAAGTTATTCAAAGCAAATTTTCATTTTAAGACATGTTGTACAGCAATATGTAGAATATAGGAAACAGCTTCTGATGGCATTTTTGGACTATGAAAAAGCCTTTGATATTGTGCATTGGCCAATTTTTTGGAGAGTTCTCCGTTATTATGGAGTTTCCCTCAGATATGTAAATTTGATTAAGTATGTTCATGAGCATAGTAGGTACAAAGTTATTGTTAGTGGAGTCCTATTAAATGAATTTCCATTGAACACCAAATTACTCAAAGGGAATGAGTTATCACCTATGTTGCTTATCCTCCTCATAGATTTTGTAATGCAAGGAACAGTTGGAGATGGTGGAGATGGGTTGGTCTGGATTGATATTAGGAGACTAGCTGACCTGGAGTATACTGATACCGCTGTCCTTATTAGCAGAATACTCCAGTATCTACAATGCTTACATACCATGAAATATCTTAAGAGGTGAGGCTCAAGATAGAGAAAGACATATATGATAAGAACAGAATATGCAATGGAAGATGAAATATAATTGCAGGGAGAAAGGATTAATGAGGTAAAATCATTTAAATATTTAGGACCGTGAACTGTGATGTCTAATAGAGGGTCTTTAGA
>NC_090758.1:38486677-38489177 GCF_036898095.1 Palaemon carinicauda
TATATATATGTATGTATATATATACACATATATATATATATATATATATCTTTGTGTGTGTGTGTGTGTGTGTGTGGATATGTTACAGTAAGAACCCGTACCTAGGGATTACGCGTAATCCCTGAATATTTCAGTGCATACACGTATTCCCCGTTTCACTCAGGGATTTCACGTAATCACTGAAATTTCCAGTGATTACGCGAAATCCCTGAAATTAGACCTGTCATTTTACGTGTTCTTACTATTGAGAATTCAGTGATTTCGTGTAACCTTCATCTATGAACATTTCAATTAAACATAGTACAATTACACACATACAATTACACACAGCATTGTTCAACTTAACGACCTTTCAGTTTCGTTAGTGAGTGTTTGTGTTTAAACGACTGAGACATGAGCGAATGGTTCAGTTTTCAAAAGTGTCTGAACCACTGCTCGTTGCTTCATTCTTCCTCTTCTTCAAGCAACTCTGACTTGTTGCTTCATACTTCCTCAAGCAACTCTGACTTGTTGCTTCATTCTTCCTCAAGCAACTCTGACTTGTTGCTTCATTCTTCCTCAAGCAACTCTGACTTGTTGCTTCATTCTTCCTCAAGCAACTCTGACTTGTTGCTTTATTCTTCCTCTTCCTCCAGCAAAGTCAAGATGTCTATCGAGGAAAGGTTTACACAAAACCTCAAGGATCATTTTAAGAAAACAAAAAAGGATTAATTTCAAAGTGGGACTATCAGAAGACCATCGATGCCCTGAAAACAGCAGCTGATAACTCACATGCCAAGGGGCGACACGGATATTATCTGTTGGAGAAGTAAGTTTTCCCTTCTATCTATTATTTTACTCTCTCTCTCTCTCTCTCTCTCTCTCTCTCTCTCTCTCTCTCTCTAATGTTAACTGTGTTTTCAGGTATGAAGTACTCCAGTGCGGGCCTACAGAAAAACTGATAAAGAGACGTTCGACACGACAGGAGTCGCCACTCTACTATGAGAGCATCGAGGAGACATTTGACGTTGTCAAGAGCTCTCACATCTCAACAGGCCATGGCGGAAGAGACCGGATGTTGAAAAAATTACAAAAGAAATAAGCAAACATTCCAACTAAGGCCGTTGAGCTGTTCAAGTCACTCTGTCAAGAGTGCCAAAAGACACGAAAACGGACGATGACGAAGGTGGTTGTCATTCGTCCAATACTCACCAAGGAATTCTCGTCCAGGGGTCAGGTGGATCTATTTGACATGCAAAGCATGCCCAGTGGATCCAACAAGAAATGGATCATGATGTACCAGGATCACCTGACGAAGTTTTGCATCTTTCGAGCCCTTGACGTTTAAAAGAGCTGCAGAGGTCACTTTTCATCTACTGGATATTTTTCTTCTCTTTGGTGCCCCCCGTTATTCTCCAAAGCGATAACGGATCCGAGTTCACTTCATAAGTCATTACAGAGCTGAAGGAAGTTTGGCCAACACTAACACTGGTGCATGGTAAGCCTCGCCATCCCCAAAGTCAGGGGTTGGTTGAGCATGCAAACGGTGATATTAAAGATATGCTGGTGGCATGTAGGACTTACTACTTCTTCTTTGCCGATGGAAGTGATTGTTGTAACAAGTAACATGTCAATGGTTTGTGCCATTCTATAGAACTTTTAAATGCTTCGTTTTAGGTCGTGGAACAGTTTACGTTGTGTGTGTGTGTTTGACCAATAACATTCTGTATGTTTGCATTTTTAATGTTAATTTATTTTTTATCTAGTTACTTACTAATATGCTCGTCACAACGTTGACATTGATGATGATATGAGCATCAGGATTAAGCATAATTACTGGGACCATTTTTCAGGGATTTCGCGTAATCAATGGAAATTTCAGTGATTACTTGAAATCCCTGAGTGAAATATTCAGGGATTAGCGTAATCCCTAAGTACGTGTTCTTACTGTAATATATATATATATATATATATATGTATATACATATATACTTATATATATGCATATATATGTATATTTATATATATATATATATATATATATATATATTTATATACATATATATATATATACATATATATATATATATATATATTGTGAAGTCCTGTGCGAGGGAGTTCTACCCTCCAAAGGACAACTTAACAGTCATAATTCTTTTAGTTTGTTTTTCTTGGTAAAAGCTTGCTTCTCATGGATTTCCTCGTCTATGTAACTTAAGAACAAGCCTCAACTAACAAAGGAGGTCTGGATTGCGTTACATAGACCTCCTTTGGCCATTAACTTGTCAGGCGCTTAATTCTCACCTCTTCCCAGGTCAGCCACAGAGATACGCCAGATGTGAGAATAAAGGTTCTCATAGACCGGGGCATCGAAGTCCACAAAGAAGAAGACCCCTGGTCATGATTGGCCAACACGCGGAAAAATAAGGAGGGGTCACAAGATGCCATTGGCCCTCAAAAGATGAAGACCGCCCTTGGAAGTCAAGATTACCCAATCAAGAGAAAAAGGGGATGGCCCAAA
>NC_090758.1:38494177-38501433 GCF_036898095.1 Palaemon carinicauda
AAAATTCTCAGATAGTTTCTCTTCGGACAAACTGTCCCGCAGATAGTTTTCAAGAGAACATCAGATATAAATTTACTTTTCTCCATTTTAATATTTGGTGTCGACACGCTTCCTCATTTTCCCCAAACGAGTCATTTCAACTCCATTTTACACCATTCCTCATATCTGTTGGTAGAAATGTTCCGAAGCCATTTTAAGTGGAATAATCTCTCATTGTTGTTCTCAATGTTATTCTTTAGCATCAATGTAACATGAACTCTGATTGAAGCCACCTGATGTATTTCTCATATATATATATATATATATATATGCAGTCTGTTGTCTTATATTATAGGCAAAATGTTGTATGTTATATTTCTGTAGCCGCTTCTCTCTCCCTCTCTCTCTCTCTCTCTCTCTCCTCTCTCTCTCTCTGGAGCAAACAAGTAACTGAATTTGATACCGGGGTGATGAATTCACATCTTTTTATATCTTGTGATCAGACCTGTGGCATAAACAATACATACAAGTCAGTTTCATTACACACGTGTCATGTTATTTATCTCAAATACATATTATGACAGACGTTGATAATGTAAATGATTTATGTGTTAGTAGTTATAGACTTTTCTTGATCACAATTGTTATCAGGTTGATATGATGAATAATTATGCACAACAACATGGAGATTATTTTATCTGTTGGTAGTTCAGGAATTGCTCTACGGGTAGTTTACCCTCTGAATTCACTGCGATTACTTAGCTATACATCACATTACTTAGGGGCTGTAGAGTTACTGCATCCCAAGTGTCTACGTCTATTCATTTAATGCTTATGTAAGGCTGTGATCCTCTGGTGGTGTTCAACACATTATGTTCAGGTTAAAAGTTAATGCACTATCGATAAGAGCGCCTTCACACTCTGGTTGGAAAACACTTCTCTACTTCCTCTCTAATCTGATTATTCTAGTTCCCTTTCTTCTGCGTGTATTACCTATTATATTACATATATAGTTATTCTGCAATCGTTAATATGCCAAATATCTCTCTCTCTCTCTCTCTCTCTCTCTCTCTCTCTCTCTCTCTCTCTCTCAATTTATTATTCCATGTAATCCCACAGAACACAACTGATCGATGGATCCAGGCTTCGTCTCGCACTATGTATCAATATTCGCTTGATTGATGAAAGGCCAAACTGTCTTTTGTCAGAGAGAACAAATCGCTCCAGGAAAGAAAGATTACAAACAGGATTTTGCATCTTTGCAGCAAATGGATATTGACATGTATGGGAAAAGAATAGCATATGAATATATTTCATATTTTAGGTAGCAGGATGATAAAGGATGAAATGAAGGTTGTTAAAGAAGAAAGGGAAACAAATGGAAACAGGAAATCAAGGGAAAGTTCTTTTCTTTCAATAGGAAACACTATTCCATACAAGGGACATTTAACATTCAGTGGTCTGATAAAATTACTGTTATTTACAATTCATTATTTCATATTATTCGGCCGTGTTACTTCATGAAAAAGGTAATTTCTGTACAAGATAACCTGCTTCTTCGATAGTATCATGTCCTTACATGTATAAAAATCACATATCTTATAATATATATATATGTATATGTATATATATATATATATATATATTTATATATATATATATATATATATTTATATATATATATATATATGCATATATATATATATTTATATATATATATATATACGTATATATATCTATCTATATATATATATATATATATACGTATATATATCTATATATATATATATATATGTATGCATATACATATATATATATATATATATATTTATATATATATATATATATATGTATATGTATATACGTATATATATTTATATATATATATATATATATATGTTTATAAATATATATATATATACATATATATATATATATATATATACATATATATATATATATATATATAAATATATATATATATATATGTATATGCATACATATATAGATATATATATATATATATATATATAAATATATATACGTATATACATATATGTGTGTGTGTTTCACCTTTGCAAATCCTGTACTTGTTTGATATTGCATAAACAGAACTTTGTAGATTGTGTGGAAACAAGTAATTTATTAACATTATGAAAAAAGTACAATGGAAAGGGGGTGGAGATTCGTGTTATAGGTAAAAGACCGAGATGGACTCAAGGCTCCGACTGAGTTTTACATGGATCAAATAGGCTAAATAGGAAAAGGAAAGTCGACTTTGTAATACATATGAATATAGACATTAACTGTCCAAATTCTTTTTAGTCTCCCCCTCCCTATACCTGATGCTCAACCGGATCAAATGAAATAGGTTGATATACTTTTGGTATATATCTCTCTTTTAAGGAAAATCAAATAGTTGTTCCATTTAATATCTTCTTTATCAAGGGAGTTGGACCTCGAAATCTCACCCTCCAACTTCTTGGTTTACAACGAAAATAAACATTACCGTTTGAAACAGGCCCTTCACGTCAACAAAAACGAGTCTCTCTCTCTCTCTCTCTCTCTCTCTCTCTCTCTCTCTCAAACGTAAGCATCGAATAAAGCCAATTAGCCATAACCTTGATCTATGCGTTCAGATAATCCCATTTCTAACAAAACACTAAGGTAGCCGGTCATTGTTACGATCCTCGTGGTGATCGAACCAGGTTCTTTTCAATTGATTAATGAAATTGAGATTTTTTCGACCACAATAAACAACCAAACAAAAGGAAATATAGAAAGAAAACTCGCAAAAGAAAACATAATTTTATTTACAACTAGTCAAAGGTCAAAGTTTCTTGATTGAGTACTTAGGAAGCACTGAACTAAACAAAGAAAATCATTTGATCAAACTACACTCCAACAAATAGGGGAACAGTCAAGATAGTAGATAAATAATACAAAAAAAAAAAAAAAAAAAAAAAAACTACTCTTCACAGCAGCTCTCGACGGTTGACAGGAACGTAGATATTTCAGTCACCAGGCGTTTTGTGGTCGGTAATGAGGGCAGGGGTCAACTCGTTCTGACATCTCGGACAAAGCTGGTTACGTCTGCATTCGGGTCCTTACGTCTTCTCTTCTTCCCTGTGCTTGTTCTCCCCTCTCTCTCTCTCTCTCTCTCTCTCTCTCTCTCTCTCTCTCGTTCTATCCGTCGTACTCTCGTTCTATCTCTCTTCTCTCGTTCGTACTCCTGTTCTGTCTTTCGTACTCCGCTTCTCTCGTTCTCGTTGAAGTTTATATATCCTTGTATGGGAAGGGGTTAACTATGGACAATTCCATATAAGGAAATTTTCTCCTTTCTTCATCCTTATTGGTCTTCCTTAAAACCCACGCCTCTATGATAGCATCTTCGCGAAAAGCTGTGCTGGTGTCATCAAGATCCATATCGCGCTATAATTGAAGCAAGGTATGTGTTTACCTTCGGTTAATGTATATTCTTCGGCGACAACACTGCTCTTCTTGTCCTATGGGTCCTTTCATAACGTTGGTTCCTTGGTTTGCTACAGACAGAGGATCGTTATGCCCAAACACCGCTGAGCTAGGCAACTCTAATAAATTTCTTGAACTCCATCAGCGCCGGTGACAGTTTCCAGTAAAACACTAGCGGCACCTCCCCCCTCTCTCTCTCTCTCTCTCTCTCTCTCTCTCTCTCTCTGCTTCTTTAAGAGTAGAAAATTCACATGTTTTAACATTCTTTTCTATATTACTCTATCTACCCATGACAGTCATTCATTCACTTTATACACTTACAGTTTCAATACCTTCCAATATTCCAAGATATATTGCATTTTTTTTTTTGGAGTAAATAATTACATTTTTGTCACTTGTGCCATAACATCTTTCATTCGGACCAGTTGGTCGTCCATTTTTATGGAAAGAAAAAGATATATAAAAAAATATGTATTATGAACGAGCAATTCATGAGATATAGGGTTTCCAATATCTTACCTTTTTGTCTTTTTCATAGCTCATATTTTTTCTTTGTTTTATTGCTTGCTTTTATTGGTGCACAAAAAACCTTTATGTTGCAAAGTTACTTTTCATTCAAAGTCTATTGCACGTGTTATTGCAGAACAGATGAAAATGATTTTCCACACACAGACACATGGTCATATATATATATATATATATATAGATATATATATATATATATATATATCTATATATATATATATATATATACAGATGTAGTATATATATATATTATATGTATAGATATATATATATATATATATATATTACCTTGTGAAGTTTTAGAGTGTGATTAGAAACTTTACCTGTAGATGTCATCTCCGGTGCACAGGAGAAGAGACAATGAGAGAGATTCATCTGTCGCCCTTTTGACAGATAACGAGTGTGGGAGGGAAATGGCAGCCAGCGGGTGAAAGGATTGAAGAAAGGAGTGAACTTAATAGATCTGCCAAAAGAGAATACATTGAGAAAAAAAGGATCATAGAGTCAAGGGAATTTGGACCCAAGAAAACGCAGATAAAAATCGGATGAAAGTGAGGAACATTAAGTGAGAGAAATAATGTTTAAACACGAATACTTAAACAGCCACTAATCAAAGTAAATGATTTTCAAAAAATCCACAAATGCTACAATAATCGTTTCAGGTCAGACCTGAAGAAATAAAAGAATGATATTAAAGATAGATTTGGAAAGAAGACTTCCAGTCTGAGCGGTCCCTTAATGTCAGCGTACTATTTGGATGTCATGGAAGACAGGGGATAAATTGTATCCAACCATGAAAGAATTGTACTATCAAGAGATATAAGCTGAAAGAAGTAGGCGACATTTTTTCTTTTTTGAAATTTTGAACCAAAAAATGGTGAAGATTTATTTAAATAATAATTGGGGAAATTGTTTAACTTTGAAATTCCTTTTGAAATGAGGGCGTTGGGAGATGGTTTGGCTGATTCCATTGTTTCAACAATGAAGGATTATTTTCTTAGAACATTTTAATGATGATGCAGCGAGCAGCGTTAGTGTTTTGAATATGATTTGCTAATGCAACTTCCATTATTTTGGTTCTTTTTGATCAATGAATGCAGAGAGAGAGAGAGAGAGAGAGAGAGAGAGAGAGAGAGAGATCGTGTGGGGAGTTTTTCACCAAATACAAAGATCTAGTTGGTTTTGTAATTACAAAAATATACCAAAAAACATTGTTAATTTTTGCCTGAACTTCCTTTTGTCTACAATCTAGTTTTTAAGTGTTTCAAAAGATGAACGTTTCTTAACAATAACTAACCTGATAGATTTTGGGTTAAATATCAAGATAAAAAAAACAAATGTTTTGACTTTCGCGATGGAGTATGAACCAGTTTACTAAGTGAACGGAAACATCTTGTTAAAACCTCTTTATCTTCATTCAGAGAGAGGGAGAGAGAGAGAGAGAGAGAGAGAGAGAGAGTGTGTGTGTGTGTCCAAGCATGCAAGCAGTTCTATACTTGATAACAAGCACTCCCCATTGACTTCTCCATTAATAACTTAAACGACTACAACCACAAGATGGATCCACTCTCCCCCCCCCCCTCACTTACTCCCCTCTCCCATCCATTACAACAAGTCTTCTTTGCCAACGTTGGCATAAACTCAAGATGGAATTTATACACAAAACGTTTCATTTCTAGACTAAGGAAAGATATATATATATATATATATATATATATTAAGAGAGAGAGAGAGAGAGAGAGAGAGAGAGAGAGAGAGAGAGAGATAAATAGATAGATAGATATGTGAATATTATCTATAAGCTATTCTTTATGTGAACAATCTTTCTACATTAAAGAGAATGAAGGAAGCCAACAGTAATTTTGCAGACATAATTGCTGCTTGCATTCAAATATCTGACTATATATTATACTAGGTATTTGAAATTGCCGTTCAAAATGAAATGATATCACTGTATTCCGACGCTAATGAAAGTTTATTGAAGTGATATCTACCTGTAGCAATCAATAACTGAACTTTATTAATGGCAGTCTTCTATTTTTGACGTCTTGTGTTGATCACATATAAGGAAGGTTCTATTTGTTGAGTCTTCTGGTCAAGAAGTTGTTTCTGTCTACGATTAACTGGTCCACTTGGTTCAGTCTTGTACATCTGTAGTTGTGCAAAACGCAACTTATTCCCCAAACAAAGTGACTCAAGGCCACTTATTATATTTAAGTGTAATGGGAGAATGTTATCCTTTTGGTATTTTGAATTTTTATCTGTGAAATTGATTCATTATCTGAGACTAATATCTTTAAAATTATCTCTGTTAGTAATATTGATTATAAAATCATTTAAAGAAATTTTATTTCATCAACGAATGCATGTAACATTATTGCCATTCCCTTCTTATGTTTTTCTCTCTCCCTATCTGATACGTGGTCTTGAGTCCTTTTTTTTCGTTTTGGCCATACTGGTATGAGAGAGGACACGTAGGAGAAGCCGAATGGGCATGCTTCCCCGTCCATTAAAGATATTTGTTCTGGGTCATTAGAGAAGACATTGAACGTATCCCTTTTCAAAGGTAAGACTTCGTTATAATCGAGAAAATTGTTATAAGAATAGGGAATATTATGTTATAGATAGAGAGGGAAAGCGATCAGAATTGATGCACCTGGTTTGCCAATGCCGGCAAAGTTTGCATACACCCTAGTGATCGTGTTGCATCATTTTACAAGACCCCCTATTTATTCACTTGAGTATGATACATTCTTTTCTTTTTAGAAAAAAAAGGGGATGTGAACATGTTAGTAACATTACGACTCCTCGTTTTCCTGAAAACCATATTAACTGTACCAAAAGTAATGGTTCCTTAAATGTAAATTTATTTTCAATGTCAAGAGGGCGTCACGAAGTAGCCGACCTGTAGGACACCTCGGGACTCCCTCTCCTCCCATGGAAAATTCCATTGTTTACAATCTTAGATTGGGCTATACAATTGTTTCTGAAAGCCAGCAGATATTTTTCTTATCAACTGAATAGTTATATTTCCTTGGAAAATAGTTTAGGCTATAAAAATTATTCAATGTCGTTTGGTATATGAGTTAACCTATGTCCTCCTATACCCTCCCTAACCTAGACACAGTGGCCACAGAAACCTTCTATAGCCTAGCCTAGAATTGCCTATAAACCTTGAGTACGGTATTTTAAAAGGGGTTTGAGGAGGCCTAGTCTATGCTATATTGCGTTAAAGGGCATATTAGCCTAATTTACCTCGCTTAACCTTGTAAGATTTCCCT
>NC_090758.1:38501933-38509433 GCF_036898095.1 Palaemon carinicauda
AAGCCTGGATCTATCGATCAGTTGTGTTCTGTGGGATTACATGGAATAATAAAATGAGGGAGAGAGAGAGAGAGAGAGAGAGAGAGAGAGAAGCGGCTATAGAAATATAACATACAACATTTTGCCTATAATGTAAGACAACAGACTGCATATATATATATATATATATATACATATATATATATATATATATATAAGAAATACATCAAGTGGCTTAAATCAGAGTTCATGTTACATTGATGTTCAAGAATAACATTGAGAACAACTTGAGAGATTATTCCAATTAAAATGGCTTCGGAACATTTCTACCAACAGATATGAGGAATGGTGTAAAATGGAGTTGAAATGACTCGTTTGGGAAAATGAGGAAGCGTGTCGACAGCAAATAATAAAATTGAGAAAAGTAAATTTATTTCTGATGTTCTCTTGAAAACTATCTGCAGGACAGTTTGTCCGAAGAGAAACTATCTGAGATTTTTAGAGGGCACACACACACACACATACACATATATGTATATATATATATATATATATATGTATATATATATGTACATATATATATAAATATATATATATATAACGGATTTTGAGCGAAGCGAAAAATCTATTTTTGGGTGAGATGGCCATGTCGTCCTGATGGAAGTTCCTATAGGGTAGCTTCCTAGGGTATATTACAACTACGGCGATATTCCCAGAGAATTTACCTTAAGGTACCAGAATTCTAACTCCTGGAGCGAGTATCCCTCGTGAAAGGGATATCGCGACATATCAGAGGACGTATTCTAGACACGTCACATGGCAATCTACATCCTGGACAGAGATTTCGTCTCGTAGGAGGTGATTGACGAGATACGAATTCGGGAAAGAAAAAAGGGGAGCCGCTCCCAAGGCTTCCCTATCCCCCGATTCGTATGCGTGCCTGGCGCCAATCCTGGCGCCATCTGTATTCCTTGTAGCGTACACGAGGTGCTACAGATACTGTATGTAGGGAGGGGTCCTACAGCCCTTTCTTAGAAAGGCAAGGGCGGGTCCATCAGGACGACATGGCCATCTCACCCAAAAATAGATTTTTCGCTTCGCTCAAAATCCGTTTTTTGGGCTCAAGCCATGTCGTCCTGATGGAAGTGTACCAGAGCATTACTGTATCTGTGGATTCTCAGAACGTGCCGTACTCCCCGGAGGTAATTTTTTCCCGGTCGACTAGACCTAGAGACCTAAGATGTTACCGTTATACATCTTTTCAACTAACTATAAACTATGTTAGAGCTTCCTGCCCCCTACAGGGAAGAGTCCTACTAGACTCTGGAAAAATCTCGAAGAGTACATATATCTATGTATGAATACCAGGCAAGCTAATATAGTGGTCTCGCCCTATATTAAGTAAAGCATAGTTTGTAAAGGACCACTGCGTCAATATGAAATATCGACCAGTTTTCCGCACAATACTTGTATTGGACAAAGGTTTTATATCCGCATAGGAGGAAAACCAATGCAACATAGCTTGCATAAAGGAACAATTCTATTAGAATTATCCCAGATAAGGTACATAGAATGAATGCTCAATTATACCAATAAATTGACACAGGTGAAGGAGACGCAAGGTTCTCAAGAACCAGATTATTGACAGGCAATAAATAGACAGGTTAACCACAATTATATATATATATATATAAGAAAAGGATAACCCAAAACTTTAAGCATAAGTATGATAGTAAACAGAGCTTGTTTGTCTGAAAGAAAAAACATTAGATGCCACTTTTAAGATACCGAGGTATCAAAGTCATAAAAGCCTGTATTACAAATCAATGACATTAGCGTTAGAAACGCTCGGCGCACATGTCTGCACTTATGCTAGGTTCACCTTCGGAAATGGAACAGTCTGGATGGGCAACACAGTGCCCTCACTTAGTTTGTAATACAGTATGTAACTACACACTCACCCTGGAATTAATCGTCCCAATTAAGACCACTGTTCCTCGCAGAGTTAAACAGTAGGGTTAACACCGCGACCCACTGCTACCACAGATCTCTTTTAGTTCCTCTACTTGCTTCGCATAGTGGCGAAAGAACACTCTGGAAGACTTCCAGCCAGTGTATGAACGGAGATGTTCAAAATCCATACAATTAAAGAAATTTAAGAATGAGGCAACTTTCCTCGGATCGTGACCTGCGGGTGTATTGTCAGGATCCGCTCTGCGAATAAAATATGAAGATAGACCTTTAGGCATTCTACTGGACATAGAGATGCATCTTCTTTCAGAGGGCAGATTCTCCAGGGACCCCACCTGTTGGTGGGTAACTCATTCTTGGCGAGAAACGTAGGATCCGGAAACAGGTTCAGTTCTTCCCCATCCAGGAACTGAACACGACCTGCCTCTCTCGAGAGGCTACACTCTCACTAACCCTGGCCCCGGACGCGAGTGCAAAATAGGAAAATAACTTTTTGTGTCAAATCCTTTAACGCACACTCTTCATTGCTCAACAGAGAAGCGAAATGAAGAACTTGTCTAAAGACCATGAAATGGGCTTTGGAGGTGCTGAAGGTCTGACCCTAGCACATGCTTTCGGGACTTTATTAAAGATCTCGTTACCTAGGTCGACCTGGAAGGCATATAGAATGGGTCTTGTCAAAGCAGACTTACACGCGGAAATCGTGTTCGCTGCCAACCCTTGACCATGGAGGTGGGGAAAAAAGATAAGCAGAAGTCTGTCAAGATCTCCTGCGGAATCTTCGCCTTGACAAAAGGCCACCCATTTTCTCCAAGATGACTCATATTGCCTTCTAGTAGATTTGCACTTATATTCCTCAAGGAAGTCTATGCTGGCTTTCGAAATCCCGAAACGCTTTCTCACCGCTAGGGAGAGAAAATCATGAACTGCAGGGTCCGGGTTTTTCTGTAATGAAGCGCACACAGTTGACTTCTGGACTCGCTGGGTCAGAACTGGATCTGGTAGTGGTACAAACTTCAGCTACAGTTCCAATGCCAGGAGGAACCACACGCTGTTTGGCCACTTGTGGGCCACTATTGCCGCTACCCTTTGAAGGATCTCAGTTTGTTGAGGACCCTCAACAGAAGGTTGTGAGGAGGGAACAGATAAATCTTGGACCATCTGTTCCAGTCGAGGGACATCGCGTCCACTGCTTCCGCTAAGGGGTCCTCGTACGGGGACACGTACAGGGGCAACTTCTTGTTGTCTTTCGTCGCAAAGAGGTCTATCTGCAGTTCTGGGACTGATTCAGAATGAAGGAGAATGATCCTGCGTCTAAGGACCATTCCGACTCTATCGGTGTGAACCTGGATAGAGCGTCCGCTGTCACATTGCGGACTCCTTGAAGGTGAACTGCCGACAGGTACCACTTCCTCATTTCCGCCAATCGGAAGACGGCCAACATCACCTGGTTGAGAGGTGGTGACCTCGATCCTTGTCGATTCAAGTATCTCACAACTACCTCGCTGTCTATCACCACTTTATGTGGAACGAATGACGCGGGAAGACTTTCTTTAAGGTAAGGAGCACTGCCCTAGCTTCTAGAAAGTTTTATGAGAAAGGTCTTGAATAGCCTGGACCAAGTCCCCTGGACTTTTTTCCGATGAGAGTGACCTCCCCATCCCTCCTTCGAGGCGTCTGAGTGAATCGTCACCGACGGGGGAGGTGGCTGAAGAAGAACCTGACTTCTTTAGATGTCTGGCTTGGGACCAAGGCCTGAGAAGAGTACTTAGCCGAAGCGGCTGGTCTTCTCAGATCTCTTCACGCGTTTGATGCATAACTTCTCCAAACTCCGATTGCATCCTTTAGCTGTGCTCTTAGCACTGGGTCTGTCACCGAAGCAAACTGGAGAGAGCGCAGTACTCTCTCCTGCTCGTGTCTTGATATCCTTTCGGAATCTTGAAGTCTCTTGACAGAACCCGCTATCTCCCTCCTTTTCTTCGCCGGGGTGGAGAAACGGTGTGACAAAAGGTCCCAGTGGATCTTAGCCACTGGAACTTTTGAGATGGAGAAAGTCGAGACTTTTTCTGTTGATCTTGAAGCCTAGGTACTCTAGGAACTGGATCACTTGACTGGAAGCTTGCAAGCATTCTGTCTCGGATGCTGCCCACACCAACCAGTCGTCCAGGTAGGCTACTACCTGAATTCCCTTTAGGCGAAATTGTTTGAGAGCTACGCTCGCAAGCTTCGTAAAAATCCTTGGGGCTATGTTAGCCCGAATGGCATGGCTCCGAAGGCGTATAGTCTTCGTTGTAGCCTGAACCCTAGGTAGGGGGAGAGTCGATGGGTAATTGGAATGTGCCAGTAGGCGTCTGACAAGTCTATAGAGACGGAATATGCCCTCTTGGGCAGTAAGGTCCTTATGTGTTGCAGTGTTAGCATTTTGAATTTGCAATTCACTATGAACTTGTTAAGTGGCGACAAGTCCAGAATGACTCTGAGCTTTTCCGAGTCTTTCTTGGGAACACAAAACAGCCTCCCTTAGAAATTGATGGGCTTCACCCTTTTTCTCCAACAGTTCTTGAACGTACTCCTCCATAACGGGGGTGGAGTGTTGGAAAAACCGAAGGTACGGGGGTGGAGTGCTGTACCAGCTCCCGCCCAGTCCATTCTTGAGTAGGCTGTGGGCCCAGGGATCGAAGGTCCACCGATCCCGAAATTTCAGAAGTCTCCCTCCTACCGGTATCACCTCACTTGGACTGCCGTCCTGAGGTCTTGCCTTCCTGACCACGACCACCCCTGAATCCCCTTCCCCTTGAGGGGCGTCTAGACGAGCCTCTGGCTGCTCCTCTAGGCTTTGCTCGAAAGGAAGTAGACTGCCCTTCGAACGCTGGGGTGAATGCCGTGGACTGTGTCGACACGGCCTGGGGTACCCACTGAAAGGTGGTCGGGGTTTGTGCCACGATCTGGGGCACTGGGGGCAATGGCAATTGCAGTTGCTGTTGCTGTCTAAGAGGCTTGGCTGGCCGAGACGGTAGCCTAGTCCTCATAGTCTTCCTCTTTGGTTGAGGACCCTCATCCGGGGAAGACTTTCTTTTGATAGCCAGGCCCCACTTCTGGAGAAGGTTTCTATTCTCCAAGGCAGCTTTATCAACAACTTCTTTGACCAAGTCGGTAGGGAAAAAGGTCTTTTCCCCAAATGTTGGAGGAGATTAGTTTCTTTAGCTCGTGCCTCACCGTAGCCGAGGTAAACACGAACTCCCTACAAGCTCTCCTTGCCTTGACGAAGCCATAAAGGTCCTTTCGTCACTGTGGCCAGATGAGGCTTGGCCACTACCATGAACATTTCATGGACCTTGGGGTCACTTGCCATCGTCTTGAGAGTAGTCTGAAGAGACATTGAGGCAGTCAGTCTTTCTTTTGTATCGAACTCACTTCGCAAAAGAAAGTCAGACAGCTTAGGGAGGTCCTTGCCGAACTGACTTCCGGCAATATCAGCCTCCAACTTTCCCACTGAGAACGTAAGATGGACGTCCTTCCAGTCTTTGTGGTCCATAGGCAGGGCCAGCGACAAGGGTTTACACTCCTCTAGGAAGGGGCAAGACTTGCCGGCCTCGATTGCTTTTAGTACAGCCAGAAACCCTTTCTGTAAAAGGGGGAAGGCTCTAGTAGGCGAGGACACAAAGGAAGGGAGCTTCCTATTCAATGCAGCTACCTTTGAGTTAGAGAAGCCCCTCTCTTTCATCGAGGATGAAAGTAGAGCTTGAGCCTTAGCATGGTCCATCACTATGACCTCCTTCGGCTCTGTCTCCTCCTTTGAAGCTGGTTCCTTCCTCAGCCGGACATAACAGTCCGGATATGATGCCTTGCTGGGCCAGAATTCCACCCTCCAGGGGAACTGAGCCCAGCTTATCCGAGATGACGATCTTTCCAGTCGTCATCGGCATGTGCTCAGCATACCTCCATGGGTTAGCATCTAAGCACAAGGGAAGGTCTTTCACATTGAGCTTTTTCTGGGGCCCATGTGATTCTGCAAGGCACTGCATTCGCAGTTCCATTGCAGCCGCCTTCTCCTGATTCTCCTTCTGCATTTGTTGGATCATTCCAACAATAGAAGAGAGGGCCTGTCCCAGCTCTACTGGGAGACCGGCCGATGTAGAGGGGCTTGAACTTCATCCTGGGCTTCTGTCAGGAGGTCTTCCTCCTGACACCCGTCCACATCAGACATCCTGTCATTTAGCTGGATGTCTTGCATCGCGACCGTGACTTCAGCATCCACCTGGATCTGAACTTAGGGGATCTCCTCTTGAGGCTGGGGAATCACTGCATCAGCTGATGCCTTAGGGAAAGGATACGCCCTCATCTTCTCACTTGGAAGATAAGGGCCAGAAGTGTTCTTTTGGAAGCCCCTTACTCAGGTACGAAGCTTCTTCATAGCTATTTAAATGTCTCATTAATCAGGTTAGTGCACACAGTACATACCTGAGGGTCCCAATACCGGAGATCATCCTTGGAGACAGCGTATGCTGCGTGTCTCCTACAAAACTCATGTCCGCAGAGGTTCTTGCTGCTGATATTGCAGAAAGCACTTCCCCACTTCGGAGTGTCCTTCTGTAAAGAGAAGAAATTTCCATGAGTATCAAGTGAACTATGTATCACTGGATATGCATAGTATAGCATAACAATTCAGAAAGGAAAGACACACACTTGTGTTTCCCTCACAACCCATTGTTGCAGCCTTCCAGATAATAAAATCAAAAATGGTTTATCTCTTCTAGAGTAACCAATGCAAGGTTTCCAGAGGAAACAGGTGGAGCTCACACCTAAGCAATGATTTTAAAATCCTGGATAATAGACAGGGAAGAACTCAGCTTCTTATCTGAGGGCAACAGCAAAGGGATGTGCAAGAAAACACAATAGTGTTAGAAGATACAGTGCTGTACCAAAACCTTTACTATAGTTTTCTTCTTACTGTATATGCTATACAGAAGAATACTAGTACAGTATAGGGGGATGTGTGCCGGCCTGCCTTTGCCAGCCGGCACACACCACAACTAGCTTTAAAGTATACTACTTAACAGCTATAGGGCGGCAGCACTCTGGTTCAAATGCCTGTGCCGGTTGGCAGCAACTGCCGGCCGGTAACAGCCAGTGTTGGCCGGCAATGGCTGCCGGCCAGCAACTACACAAGGTAGTACCCAGCTGCCGGCCACACTCTTGTTGACCGGCAGACAAGGACTGACATAAGCCGGCCGGCAAAGGTACAAGACCGATACCAGCCGGCAGCAAAAGAACCAGAGGACTACACCTGCCCGGCTGCCGGCCTCATAGGCCGGCAGCCGGCCTCATAGGCCGGCAGCCGGGATAGGTACAGCACTAGAAGAAAAATAGAATGGATGCCGGGATAAGAGTGTACACAACCTCCAAGCCCGGCAACCGAAAGAGTGCATATAAGGAAGGGGAGAAACTAATTCAGGCTTCCTTGACCAATGCCGTCCGGCTCTGCCGGCAGGCATGGATGAGGGACCAAGAGAGGTCCGGGCAGCACTCGAAAACATAAGACCCTTGCCG
>NC_090758.1:38524433-38533802 GCF_036898095.1 Palaemon carinicauda
TTTTTAGAAAAATACGCCACCGGGTGGACCAATACCATTTTCGTCAGCTTGACTCAATACAGCACCAACCCCCACATCACTTGCATCAGTGGTAAGCTGAAATGGAGCGTCAAAATTTGGAGCTGTTAATAAAGGCCGACTAATGAGGACCAGTTTTATCCTCTCTAATGCATCCTGAGCCTCCTTACTCCAAACAAATTTAACATTTTTCTTCAATAAAGCAGCAAGAGGTTCCGCAATGTCTGAAAAATTGCGAATGAATCTGCGATAATAGCTTGCCATCCCTAATACCCTTTGCAAATCTTTCCTACATTTAGGAACCTCTACTTTACGAATGGCCTCAATGTTAGCCTCCTTGGGAGCCACCATAACCTGTTCCTATCTCATGTCCAAGATATACCACCGTTGCTTTTGCAAAATCAGACTTACTTAAATTAATAACCAGGCCTGCTTTCCTAAGTACTTTGAATAAGGCCTCAATTCTCTTCAGGTGCAACTGCCAGTCGTCGCTAAAAATAACCAAGTCATCGATATACACCACACACCCCTCTAGACCACTAACCAACGAATTCATAAGTCTCTGAAAGGTAGCAGCAGCGTTTTTCATCCCAAAGGGCAATACCTTACACTGAAATAACCCCTGTTGGGTTACAAAAGCCGAAACACTTCTGGCCCTTTCCGACAAAGGCACCTGCCAATATCCCTTTAATAAATCAAATTTTGTAATGTATTTAGCCCGACCCCATGCGATCAATACAATCTTCCACACGAGGCAATGGAAAACTATCAGCCTTGGTCACCTCATTAAGCTTCCTATAATCGAAACAAAGACGATAGTGTCCGTCCGATTTCTTCACCAACACAACCCGGAGATGACCAAGGACTACAACTCGGCTCTATTAAATTATGCTTGAGCATATACTCAACCTCTCTAGCAACAATCTCATTCTTTTTTGGGTTCAACCTATAAGGAGCCTGCTTCACGGGCGGGGCGTCCCCTACGTCCACGTCATGCTGCAAGATCGTGGTCTTGCCGGGCACATTAGAAAACAAGTCCTTATATTTAAAACCAAATTTCTCAAGGATTGTTGCTCATCTTTACCCAAGTGACCCAACATCTGAGGTAAATTTTCTAAAGCCTCGACATTACCTGCCAGCCATTCACTATCTTTCAAGTCCCTGTCCTCTGAAAAAGAATCATTATTATGCTCATCTGAAAAAGAAGCATTGTAACCGACCAAGTCATTTCTACCGTCACAAAGAGTCGCAATTGGCCTAACCTTCTTTCTTTCATGGAAAGCTTTCATCATATTTATATGTACCAATTGATGAGGCCTTCTCCTATCGGGGGTTTCCACCAAGAAGTTAACATTATTTACCTTCTTCAATACCTTCCATGGTCCCTGGAAAGTAGCTTTGAGAGAATTACCTGGGATAGGTAACAGAACCAGTACCTTCTGTCCTACGTCGAAGTCCCGGGTCACAGTCTTTCTGTCAAAATAAAATTTCATTTTCTTCTGACTTTTCAACAAATTCTCACCTGCAAAAGACCAAGCCCTGGTTAATTTAGCATTCAAATTATTAAGGTAATCAATCAAATTCAAATCAGGGGCATCTCCCTCCCAAGCCTCTCTCACAATATCCAGCGGACCCCTTACAGAATGTCCAAAAATCAAATTAAAAGGAGAGAGACCGAGAGATTGACCAGGATTAGAGCGGAAAGCGAATAAGAGGAATGGAAGGTTTTTATCCCATTCAGCCCCATTCCCAATACAATATTTCTTTAACATGCTTTTCATAGTTTGGTGAAAACGTTCCAAAGCACCCTGTGACTCTGGATGATAAGGCGATGAAGTTACATGTTTAATGCCCAATTCAGTCATTTTCTGCTTAAAATAACGACTCGTGAAGTTAGTACCGCAGTCTGACTGAATTACCTTCGGGAGACCAAATTTTGAAAAGAAACCTATTAATGCCTCTACAATCTTTTCACTCCCTTATGGACCGCAAGGGGATTGCCTCGGGGTACCGAGACATACGATCCATAATAGTGAAAATATACTCATTTCCACTCTTTGACTTTGGGAGAGGACCAACAACATCAATTAACACTTCCCGAAAAGGTTCAGACACAACTGGGATAGGTATTAATGGAGCCTTTGGAATAGGTAGGTTAGGTTTGCCGACTCTCTGACAAACCTCGCAACTATTAACAAATTTTTTAACATCACCTTTCAGCTTGGGCCAAAAGAAATTATTTAATAACCTATTGACTGTTTTGTGAATACCAAAATGTCCCGCCATCACATTCTCGTGAGCTAATGACATCAACTCATGACGGTAACATTCAGGAACCACAATCTGTCGTATAATTTCGTAATCCTCCCCCGAGGCATGCATTGGTCTACTTATTCTGTATAATATGCTATTAATTACCTTAAAAATAGGAACTGTCACGTTCGTTATCTCACCAGACTCAATAGGGAGATTACCAAACTCCTTTTTCTGAGCCGAAACAAGTTCTTTAAAAGTCCAATTGGGTTTTAATCTAACACTACTACTACTGTCTACAGATACATCACTACGTCCTAAACTACTCAAATCAACGTCGACTGTTGACTCTGCAGCGTCAACAGCCTTTGCCTTAGCACGAGTGACTACCCCTACTTCCACATCCGGATTAATCACAATTGGCACATTTTTATTTTCATACATAATCTCATTTCCGAGAACCACATCCACCTTTTTAATCGGAAATTTATCAACAATAGCCAAACGGACATTCCCCGAAAAATAAGGACAACTAAGATGAAATAGACCAATTGGATAAGATTTTACCGTGTCCGGAAAACCCACTCAAAATAACAAACTCCCGATTCTCATACACAAAATCATTCGGGACCGAATCTCTAAGAATTAATGATTGCGCGAGCTCCGGTATCACGTAAAATGTTCACTTTTCTCCCTTGGCCTTCACCATCCAGCGAGACTTCACCCACGGCCAGAAAATCACCGAAGGAACTAGCAGTCTCTGACTTTCTTAGTCATTGAGTCTGAGAGGGGCAGAGCCCCACCCTGACTAACACTTTTCTCAACCGCCATCACCGGATTACCTTTACTGTTACAAACCTTTTTCCAAGCATAACACATTCTTTTGGTATGACCCCTCTTGTTACAGAAAAAACACGTCAAATGCCTCAGCTTTTGTGGATCATAAACACCCGATTCACCAAATCTGTTATTTTGCGAGTAATTCACCTTTGATTGGCCATTCGGAGAAACCTCATTTGATTGAACATTCTGAGAACCCTTATTTAACTGAACATTCTGAGAAACATTCTTTTGGTTATTAAAATTACCAGATCTCCCAGAACAACCCCAACGTGGTTTTTCCTTAAATACAGTTTCTTTCATAGTATCTTTATGAGACAAAAAATACTCATCTGACGCCACAGCAACCTCCTGAAGGGAATCTAATTTCAACTCTTCCAAATGAACCTTCAAAACGGTCAGGAGTACACCTTTTAAACTCTTCAACCAACAGCAACTGCTTTAGCTTATCAAAATTGTCCACCTCTTTAGATTTCAACCAATCAGTAGCATATTGCTCTTTACTCCTTGCAAATTCTACGAAAGTCTGATTTTCATTTTTACTCAAATTACGGAACCTTTGCCGATAGGCCTCCGGCACGAGCTCATATGCCTTCAACACTATCGCCTTTACACTCTCATAATCCGAGGAGAGATCTTCTTCCAAAGCTACATATACCTTTTGGGCTTTCCCAATCAATTTACTCTGGATAAGGGTAGTCCATAATCCAATAGGCCATTCTAACCTATTAGCAATTCTTTCGAATGACATAAAGAACTCTGCAACATTATCTTCCTGGAAGTTCGGGACAAACTTCAAAGCCTGAGCTAAATTTGAGAAGGAGGAGGAAGCCTCTACACGAGAAGGAGACCCTGGTGACCCTGGCGTTTGCAAAGCCAACTTAGCTAACTCATGCTTCCTCTCCCTCTCTCTCTCTTCAAACACCATTTTTGCTGCTGTATTTCCATTTGTTTTAGACTAATCTGTCTATCCAAAATTTCTACTGACAATCCCTCTTCTTGCCTAACCTTGGGTTTGGCTCCTGTCTTAGTCTCCTTAACACACTCATAAACCTTTAGCAATAGTATACCCTTCTTCATTGTTACCGTTCTTTCCACTTCAAAAAAATCTGCCACACTTTCTAACTCCTCTTTGTTTAATTCGGCCAACCTATCCTGCCATCCCTCTCCTTCAAGCAACTCTACGATATTCATGTCATCCATTTTGATTGCAAGTAATTACAACACTTTACATATAACAAAATTATTTCACTTACAATAGCGCCAACCAAACAAACACTGAGGAGGTGTAACCATGCCACCTAACAATAACACCCCAAGAATTACGCTTGCACTGCAACAAGAACACCACAGGATACGTTGAATCCTGGCAAGGTCGCCAATTGTAACGGCCCTCGTTGGACCACAACACAAACTAGGTCTACAGGACCGTAAATAATCAATATTTAGGTGTTCAAAGGCAGCAAGCCACAAAGGTGGAAGCAAGCCCAGGTAAATGCAGCACAAGAATAACTCAAGGGGGATAACAAAACAATGAAATAAAAACCAATATATATTACAATTCAATAAAAATACAGAAAATAATAGCTAGGCCTCATCAATAACATTAAATAAAAAATACCACTTACGAAACATATACCCAAATTACCAGTCAACACATTCAACCTCTGAAGGAGGAAAGGGGGCCCAGAGAGGAATAGAAAACAACGAAAAGAAAGAATAACCTAAATTTTACATGCTAACGGATGATGAGATGATGAAGGTCTCCTCCCATAGGTCCTTCAATAAGGGCAGCGGACGGCAACTCTCAATACCATTATCAAGCTCCAACGGGAAATTAACCTGACTCTGCAGCACAGCCGTAATCCTATTCATTCATGATCATGGACGCCGGATCCCAATAATCTTGGTCAATACTTTACAAGAAATGAATGACACTCCTTACCGTCGCCAAGCGATGTCCCTCTGGCAAGTACTGCACCAGAGGCAATAATAAAAATGGCAGAGATGTGAAGTAACGGCCAGCTGATGTGAAGGTATATATATATATATATATATATTCGTTCAGAGACTTGCTGTAAATCCAGAGGTATTGGGCTCACAAATCAGGGTGCAGATACCAACTGCCTGTAGCTTGGAAACCCAGTCTCAAGTCAACTCAGCAGAGCCCAAAATATGGAGGGGAGAAACAGGGAGGATTAATCAACAAGACTATACAAAAATACCACTGGAGTGAGGAGACCCCTACTAACAAGAAGGCGAACTAACCATGAACTTTACAGCCTTCGAAAAAAATGAAAGAGGAACTTAAAAACTAACCTAAGTAAGCTAGTACATTATAAAAAACCTAAGGCTTACTTACAATATATATATATATATGTATATATATATACTGTATATATATGTATATGTATATATATACATACATATATATATATATATATATATATGTATATATATATATGTATATATATATATATATATATGTATATATACATACATACATATGTATATATATATGTATATATATATATATATATATATATCGTCGTCGGCGGCGGCGCCCATTCGTGTCCGAGTATTGGGTTCTGTCGTTAGCCATCAGCCTCCTATCTGTGGGGGTGGGTGCTTATGCCTGATGTGGCTGTTAAGTCCTAGTCTGTGGTGGAAGTGTCGCGGACAGTGTTCACAAGGGAGGGTAGTTGGTGGGCGGGGGCTGTTCTAATCGCTCTCTCCTCCTTCTCCTCCTAGCCTCCTCATTTTGTCTCCTCCTCTCCTCGAAGTCCACGGTGCCATGGTGTACTGTACTCCTCCAGGTTTTCCTGTCCCTGGCTGTTTCTTCCCATGAGGAAGGATCGATGTCAGTTAGAGCCAGGGTGCGCTTTAGTTGATATTTATAGCGCATTTTTGGGGCTCCTCGTGGTCTGGTGCCCTGGGTCAGTTCCCCGTAGAATATTTTCTTTGGGAGCCTAGATGGATCCATCCTATGCACGTGTCCTATCCAGCGGAGGCGGTGGTGGGTGATGGTGGCCTCCACGCTGGTCAGCGAGGCACGTTCTAAGACTTCAATGTTGGTGGTCTGGCTCTCTCAGGGGATTTTCAAGATCTGCCTCAGTTTCATTTGTTGGAAGCGTTCTAGGTTTTCACGATCGTTTCTATATAGCGTCCATGTTTCACATGCATACAGGAGCGTGGAGAGGACTACTGCCCTGAACACCATTATATTGGTGGTCATTGTCAGTATGTGGTTGTTAAATACGCGGCAGTTGAGTCGGCCAAAGGCTGAGTGGGCTGCCCTGATCCTGTTTTCCATGTCCTTTTTGATTGTGGGAGCTGATGTTAGGATGCTCCCTAGGTAGGAGAACTGGTCCCCCTGTTCTAATGGTTGGTCATTCACTGTGGTATTGAAGTTGGGGAGCATCAGTCCCTGGTGGATGTTGGACGAGGGTCTTGGTTTTGTCTGAGTTGACTTGCATCCCAAAACGTTCGTAGGCAGAGTTGTATGTATCAGCTAACGACTGCAGGTCCTCTGCCGTCTGACCTGGGGTGGCATTGTCGTCAGCATACTGCAGTTCTCGCACTGCACACAAGGTGGTCTTGGTTCTGGCGCGGAGTCTAGCGAGGTTGAAAGCGCCTCCATCCATGCGGAAATGTAGGTCGACTGAGGGTGTGTCTGGGGGAATCTCGTTGAGCATTGCTGCGGTGTATAGCGAGAAACACGTCGGGGCCAGAACACAGCCCTGCTTCAGGCCGCCGTTGATGGGGAATGGGTCTGAAAGAGAGTCTGGTGGCAGACTCTCCCAACCATTCCGTCATGGAGGGCACGCACCAGCTTGACAAAATCAGGTGGGCAGCCATATCTTTTGAGGACAGCCCACATGGCAGGTTGAGGTACTTTGTCGAAGGCCTTTTTCAAATCCCAGAAGATGAACATTATGGGCTGTTGTTGTTCGAAGCTCTTCTCTTGTAGTTGTCGCGCACAGAAGATCATGTCTTTGGTCCCGCAGGAAGGTCGAAAGCCGCACTGGGACTCTGGCAGGACGTCTTCTGCGAGAATAAGGAGGCGGTCAAGGAGAATCCGAGCGAAAATCTTACTCGCGATGCTTAGTAGTGATATTCCCCGGTAGTTGTTACAGTTCTCCCTGTCTCCCTTCTTGAAGATGGTAATGATGTTTGCATCGCGGAAGTCACTGGGGGGGGGGGGTCTTGGTCTCCCATATTTTCAGTATAAGGAGCATCAAACGGTTCCTCAAGGCGCCCCGTGAGTGAGGAGCTCCAACGGGATGTTGTCTGGCCCTGGGGCTTTGCCGGGCTTCATGCGCTACAGGGCCTTGTTGAAGTCCTGGATGGAGGGTGGTAGTGCCATCCAGTGACAGACGGGGATGCTGCGGGGGTCATTCGCAGGAGATCGTCTGGGGTGTCTGCTTGGTCATTGAGGAGGTTCTCAAAGTGAGACCTCCACCTGGCCAGGATGCCCTCGCTGTCGGTGATGGTCGTGGCCCCATCCGCGTCCTTCAGGCTGCCCACTGATGACCGTGTGGGACCGAATATTTACTTTGTTGTTGCATAGAAGCTGCGCAGGGTCACGTTGGTCAGCGAAACTCTGTATTTCTGCAGGTTTTCTTTGCCACCAGGTGTTTTGGGCTTCACGGATACCTCTTTGGCAACCAGCTTCAGCCACCTTTGTGAGCACATTTGTTAGCTGCTGTTGGTTGGTTTTCCAAAGTCAGGCGTGCTTGTCGTTTGGTTTCAATGAGAAGAGAGATGGTAGCATCATTCTCATCAAACCAATCCTGCCGTTTCTTGGTGGTGTAGCCTAGTGTTTCCTCCGCGGCACGGGCCATGGCATTTCTGAGGGTGGTCCAGTGGTGCTCAACAGTGGTCTGACCCACAGGGTCTGCGAGGTATTGTTCGCAGGCCTCTTTGTAATTCTGTGCCACCTGTGGGTTGCGGAGCTTACTACAATCAAAGCGTTGGTGAGGTACGCTGTCAGGTGCCCTTCTGGGTGGTCGTAGGGTCGTCACGGAGAGTCGGGAGATGAGGAGTCTGTGGTCCGTCCAGCAGTCGTCTGCTCCGGGCATGGATCGGGTGATGCGGACGTCTCCTCGGTCTCTGGCTCTGGTCAGGACGTAGTCCAGGGTGTGCCAGTGTTTAGACCATCGGGTGTCTCCATGTCGTCTTTTGTCGCTTTGGTAACTGGAAGATGGTGTTGGTTACCACAAGTTGGTGTTCTGCACACAGACCCAGTAGGAGTTGGCCACTGGCGTTGCAATTTCAAATGCCATGGCGGCCAATGATTCCCTCCCACAGACGATGGTCTTTGCCTACTCGGGCATTAAAGTCGCCAAGCACAATGAGCTTGTCATTGGCGGGCACTGCCTGGATGGTGCGGTCGAGCTGGGTGTAGAAGGATAGCTTTGTTATCATCGGTTGAGGTCATAGTCAGAGACAGAGATCAGGGTGAGATGTCTGTCCCGCGTGATGGGATGCGGACAGTCATCAGGCGCTCACTGATGGCCTTGGGAGCAAGGTTGTGCTGCTGCACTAGCTGGGAACGGATGGCGAAGCCGAGACCGTGGATGCGAGGCTCTTCTAGGGCCTTGCCTTTCCAGAAGATGGTGTAGCCTGTTCCAGCTTCCCTGATGTTGCCCCTCTTCGGGTAGTCTGGTCTCGCTAAGAGCCGCCACATCAACATTGAAGTGGGCTAGCTCCTTGCAGACGAGGGCTGTGCGTCGTTCCGGGCGGTTGGTGTTCGTCACGTCTTGGAGGGTGCGGATGTTCCACGCACCTAAGGTTAATATTTTTTTCTTGTTATTTCGACAGCATTAGTGGGATGTCCGCCAGCCGCGGTGAGCTGACCAGACGAGTTTGCCGTGTCCAATGTTTACCTCACCTTTTCTAGGGGCCTCCCCATGTGGGGTGGTCTGCGGTGTCCTAAATAGGCCAGCCCAGTCACGGGTCCAGCTGCCGAACTCTGGTGTCACGGAACCGTCACCAGAGAACAACTGAATCTTAGACTCGCCGCCTGAGTGCAGTCGGGGGCTAAGGGCTTCCAGCTATCCAGGCCTGCCCCCTTCACCCACGGTGCTGTCGCCTCAGGACTTGCTGGTGGTGATGATGATGATGATGGTGAGAAAGAGATGAAGAAGGGTGGAGGAAATGACAGAATGCCAGTAGCTGGGTATATTGTTTTGGGGTGGTCGTGGCTTTGCAACGGCCTCGCACACACACTTGGCCCACATCATTTTCACCGCGGCT
>NC_090758.1:38534302-38541802 GCF_036898095.1 Palaemon carinicauda
ATGTGTGTGTGTGTGTGTATGTGTTTGCGTGCGCACGTGTGTGTGTATGTGTAAGTGTGGTGTGTCTGTGTGTTTGACAATTTGATTCATTTATATTCCTGGGAATAGATTTATTCACAAGAGTTGTAGTTGATCTTAACCACTATTTTGTGCATGATAACCAAGCGTCTATAAGAAGGCGAGATGAGAGGAGCAATGGGTGATGGTGAGGGTACAAGTGGCGGACACTGCTTGCATTCATTCCCTACGGGCCAACCAAGGGAAAGGCCCGTGCCAACAACAAGTGTTGGCTTTAATACCCCAACAACAACATGCATTCATTCGTTCAAGGGCATTCGTGCCCAGTGGTATGTTTTCTTAGTGCGTTCGATCAAAAGTGGTTCACACCGTCAGTAAAGTTACAGTGAGTGTTGCCATAACATTGTTCACAATATTATCAAGAATTCCTTCTAGTTATATAAGAACTCGAAGCACACATATTTCCACACTTACACATACACACAAATTCACACACACGCACACACACACACACACACACACACACACATATATATATATATATATATATATATATATATATATATATATATATATATATATATATATCTTCTTAATTACAGGGAACATTTTACTTAAATTTTGGTTTGGTACATGGATATGCTTTATAATATAACAAATAGAGAGAGAGAGAGAGAGAGAGAGAGAGAGAGAGAGAGAGAGAGAGAGAGAGAGAGAGAGAGAGAGAGAGAATTTGCTGTGAAAAAATATATATATTTTTGTCTCCCAACATGTCAGAACATATTCTAACTGTACGCTTATATGTCCGTACCTACCTACCCAAAGCCTCAAGCCTCTCTCTCTCTCTCTCTCTCTCTCTCTCTCTCTCTCTCTCTCTCTCTCTCTCTCTCTCTCTCTCTCTCTCTCTTATAATATAAAGTAAATCCAAGTACCAAGCAAAAATTTATGTAAAATGTGCCATGTAATTAAAAGATATATATGAATGGAGAATCAGATGTTGGCAGTATTTGTAATAGTAAGTGTAGGACTCACACCCTCAGACTCATACCCTTCCAGTTCTCTCTCTCTCTCTCTCTCTCTCTCTCTCTCTCTCTCTCCTCTCTCTCTCTCTCTCTCTCTCTCTTTAATATTTCCGAGGATTCATGGCTGTAAGTAGAGTACAGCAATGGAATGGACATCAAATGGTCATTGTTTAATTCAATTTCCTCTAACCTGAAATTCTCATAACCAAGTCCTATATAGTTTCTGTGAACATCATTGTTTCCTTAGAGTTTCTTTGGCTTTACATCATCTCAAAATTTTCGGTTCGGGATTATTCGCTTAGCCCTGCCAGATGAATGTAACATTACGAAAGTCAAGTTCTAACCTGAACATCCTTACTGCTCTTCGTTTACCCCACTAATCACCTCCAGTAAATCATGTTTATAAAACCATGTAAAAGGCTAATTAAGATGTTAGTTGTTTTGGGAATCAGGGACCTATATTTTCAGTCAACCACATGTGAAAAACTATCGACGGAAATAGAGAAAACTATATCTCAAAATATACAAATATTGAAAACAATAGAACACATTATCAAAGAGACTTTTATTCATTTCCATCATCATCCTCATCATCTAGGTACAGGTCTTCTGTTTCTTCTTCATGGCTGTCAAAGTTGAAACTGATATGTATCAAAGGCTTCAGAATGTTGTCTGTTGACCAAGTCTCGTCTTCAAGATCACGAGATCGTTTCATACCAGGCTCCCAATGTAACGATGAACAAACATTACTGTCAATACACCGCAGTAATCGCCACTGGTACTTTTTGTAGGGTACCACTAGCTGCCATTTGGTAAGTGTCGGCTATCTAGTGAGCTGGTGCAAGGTGTGTGGTGTGCACCTACTGCCTACTGTGGCTCACTTATTCTTGTGGTAACTTTGTCTCTTGGACATTTACGATACTCAATACTCGGTATCTAATTGCCTTATCATCGGTGCTGCTTCAGAGACCGAAGAGTAGTTGAGACCGACCTGAGAGCAAAACATGTCTAGATACATCTTTTGCGAAAAGCTTTGGATCTTAATCGCATATCGTGCATAAGTCGTGTTGATATCTGGGACATTTGTTTCCGTGATAATGGTGACCGTCTTCAAATCTTCCATCAGGGTTTACCCAATACATTGAATATGCACATTCACATATATAGAGCAATTCAAAGATACTTCCACATGATAAAACACAATTACTCAATAAAAGAAGTCTGCAAAAACTATGTACTTTAGTCAGTGGTAAGAACTAAAAGATCCATAATAATATACATGAAAGTCAGTTTAAATATCTTTTCAAGTCTATTAAAACCTTAATATGAATAATAATTAGTAGTAGTAGTAGTAGCTTCATATTGTTACAGCTATTGTAACAACTGTATTACAACTGTAAATGCATTCATTTGATGTTGGTAGAGATACAACTGGAAACCTCCTCTCACTTGCAATTGAATTTGGCTTTGCAGAGAAAAAAAACGTTGCTTTTTAGAAAAAGTAGAAAATTTTAACAACAATGAAAAATTTCACATCACGCATACCGTTAATAAACTTAATAAAGAGTCATTGCACTAACAACCGGATTCTGTATATATAGTCCAAAGGCTATAACCTTTTCCACACTCAATACACTGTTCATTTTCAGGGATACACATCACTCACTACCAATAAATGTTGATCACAAAAACCACTGTCTATTTCAGTGTTATATATCACACTTATCACCATAGTGTTCAATACATACACACACACCGAACGAAACAAAGAAGACCACCACAAGACTCCCCTGCGCAAACAAACAAACAAAATTGATGAAGGGTAATTATTAGCCTGAAAATACAGAATACCAGATTAGTGCCTATCTCTTTTCTTAGCTTATTATAAACCTTATCGTACCTGACACCTCTAAACCTTAGTAGATTAACCTTAACTCAGTCTAGGGTACCACTCATACACCAGCCTGTAGCGCCTAAAAAACGGCTGTGTTGTTCTACAGACCCGTGAGCCCATGACCCATCTAATTAATCAATCATTAGAAAGTACCAGTGATCACCCTCACCTTTTAACCTTACAGATCCCATATACTATACCCAAAACATTATAGTCTTCTGTAAACAAACCATGATTAATAAATCTTAAATATACATTTGTTTCTACTCACTACGTGCCCACTTCAACAGCACACACACTATAATTTGAACGATACAGATACTACCTTTAATAACTGCATAGCCCTCTGTCAATCAACTAATATTCAACGCTGCGAGAGAGAAAATCGGCAACAATATTATCTTTTCCTGGGATGTGGGGAAATTCTAAATTCCACTCTTGCAGCATGAGACTCCACCTCATCAATCGTTGATTTTTATTCTTGTATCTGCTGATGAAGGTCAGGGGATTATGATCCGTCAAGACCTTAATAGGTGTATCTGAGGAGGAGAGATAAACCTGAAAATGGTTAATAGCAAATACTGAAGCAAGTGTCTCTTTCTCCACAGTGGAATACCTAAGTTGGGTGGAGGACAACTTTTTAGAAAAGAATGCGACAGGATGAGAATCTCCCTGCTCGTCATTCTGCAACAACACCGCTCCTACACCAACGTCACTTGCATCCGTGGCAAGAGAAAAAGGAAGGTCAAAATCAGGAGCTCTCAAGACAGGGAAATTAATTAAAACTCTTTTTAAATTATCAAAAGCCCTTTGTGTTTCATCCGTCCAGACAAAAGCTACCTTCTTTCTCATGAGATTTGTCAACGGATCGGCTATATCCGAAAAATTCCTAACAAACCTTCGGTAGTACCCACCCAAACCAAGGAATCTTCTGACATCTCTCCTACATTTAGGGACAACCATGTTTTCAATACTTTCGATATTGGCCTGCTTAGGAGCAACTTTACCATTACCAACCTCATGACCCAAATATACCACCTTCGCCTTTGCGAAATCGCTTTTCTTTAAATTAATTACCAAATTTGCCTTTTTCAACACCTCAAATAGTGCCCTAATACGTTTTAAATGGGTTTCCCAATCATCGCTATAAATAACAATATCATCAATATACACAACACATCCTTCTAAACCATGGACTAAAGTATTCATTAACCTCTGAAATGTGGCAGCCGCGTTTTTCATACCAAAACGGCATAACTTTACATTGAAACAGTCCCTGTGGTGTTATAAAAGCAGACAGGGCCCTTGCCCACTTTGAAAGAGGAACTTGCCAATAACCTTTCAACAAATCGAATTTGCTAATGTATTTGGCCTTACCCATTCGATCAATACAATCCTCAATTCGAGGTAATGGATAACAATCAGATTTAGATAACTCATTCAACTTACGGTAATCAAAACATAGCCTGAAATCACCATCTGATTTTTTTACCAATACAACCGGTGATGACCACGGACTTTGACTAGGTTCAATTAGGTCATGATTTAACATATAATCCACTTCCTTTGCTACAACCTCATTTTTGAAGGGATTCAACCTGTAAGGAGATAGTTTCACAGGAGTGGCGCTACCTACATCCACATCATGTTCAAGGACCGAAGTCCTACCCGGTACATCCGAAAATAATTCTTTATAATTAGATACTAATTTTTTCAAAGACCTTTGTTCTTCCTTACCTAAATGTGAAATTACTCCCGAAAATTTTTCCAAAGACTTTCTATTATCCGACCACCATTCACATCCATTAAAACAATTATCATCAATACCCTCCCCCTCTGAAAAAGAAAAATGGTTATTGTTCTCAGAATCTACAGTATTCCCAGTGGTTGCCACAGGAATGACTTTTTCCCGTTCCATATAAGCCTTCAACATATTTACATGACACAGTTGAAAAGGTTTCCTTCTTTGGGGTGTCTCCACTAAATAGTTAACTTCACTTACTTTTTTCAAAATTTTCCAAGGACCTGAAAAAGAAGCTTTCAATGGATTCCCTGGGAAGGTTAACAAAACCAATACTTTATCGCCTACCGCAAAGTCGCGTGCCTTGGACCTTCTATCAAAAAAGAACTTCATTCTTTTTTGGCTACACAATAAATTTTCACCCCGCAAATCTCCAAGCCTTGGTTAATTTATCGCCTAGATTAGACACATAAACCCAATAAATTAACCTCAGGGACGTCTCCCTCCCAAGACTCATGAACCACATCAAGAGGACCTCAAACACAATGGCCAAACTCAAGGCTGAAAGGCGAAAAACCTAAAGACTGACTTGGGACAGAACGAAAAGCGAATAACAAATAAGGTAATTCCTTATCCCATTCAGAACCATTAATCAAACAATATTTCTTTACCATAGATTTCAGGGTTTGATGAAATCTCTCCAGAGCTCCCTGGCTTTCTGGATGATATGGAGAAGAGGCCACATGTTTTATATTTAACTCTGCCATTTTATCTCTGAAGTACCTGCTAACAAAATTAGAACCACAATCCGATTGAATAATCTTAGGCATCCCAAACCTGGTAAAAAAGTCAATTAGTACAACTACAATTTTAACACTTTTTATCGTACGTAGTGGTATTGCCTCGGGATATCGAGACATCCTATCCATGATTGTCAAAATATACTCATTACCACTACGCGTCTTCGGTAATAGTCCAACCACATCAATAATGACTTCCTTAAAAGGTTCGGAAACTACGGGAATAGGACAGAGAGGCGATTTTGGAATCCGCTGATTGGGTTTACCGACCCTCCTGCACACATCACAAACTTCTCTACATCTGCCTTCAACTTCGGCCAATAATAATTCCCTAACAATTTGCAAGAAGTTTTATTAATTCCAAATTGCCAGCCAAACCACTTTCGTGCGCCAATGACATTAACTCCTTCCTGTAACCAAAGGGAACCATTATCTGTTTCACAATTTCATGATCAACATTATCCACCCCCATAGGCCTACTCAACCTATATAAAATATTATTAATTATCTTGAATTTGGGACCAGTCATATCAGACACCTCCCCTGACTCGATAGGGAGTTCCCGAAACTCCTTTTTCTGGGCTTTGATTAGCTCTTCAGTAGTCCAATTTAACGTTTCCGTTAACATTCCAAGATCTACAGCTAGGCTATCACTACGATCTAAACTACTTAAATCTACATCAATTGTTGACTCTGCAGCGTCAACAATTCTAGCACTAAGAACGAGTAACTGCTGCAACTTCACTATAAGGGTTTATCAATATGGGACAATTATTATTCTTCATAGTCACATCATTCCCTATCACAACATCAGCCTCCTTAACCGGGAATTTATCTACTATGGCCAATTTCAAATTCCCTGCAAAGGAAGGGCAGATTAAATTAAAATTTTCAATACCATACGACTTTACAGTATCAGGAAAACCAGCCCAATAACACAAATTCCCCACTTTTCGGTACAAAATTACAAGGTATTGCCTCCCTTAGGATCAAAGATTGCGCTGCACCTGTATCACGCAAAATACGTACTCGTCTTTTCTCAGACGAATTTGCGGAAGAGACACTACCGAAGGACAAATACTTATTAAAACAACCATGTAGTCATTGATCAGCGGACGTTGTTGGGGTCGGTTCTCTCTCTCTCTCTCTTCCACACCTATCACTGGCCTAACATTAGCATTTTGGGATTTTCTAAACGCATAACACATGCTCTTTACGTGCCCCTTCTTATTGCAAATGAAGCACGTCAATGTTTTCAATTTCTCTGGATTATATTATATTTTGCCTATTACATCTGTTAGGAGAAAAATTATTATTAGCATTACCCTGATTATTACCCTGATTATTATTACTTCCATGATTATTTCTGTTAAACACCTTAGCATTATTATTCGGATTAGCATTATTATTCCTACCCATCTTAACCCAACTAGACTTCACATTTGTTGTTACTCCCCCTAACTCACTCTTATGAGAAAAGCAATATTCGTCACTAGCGATGGCTACCTCCTGAAGGGTCTCGAGTTTTAACTCTTCGAGGTGGACCTTCAGTTTATCCGGGACACACCTCTTAAACTCCTCCACCAACATTAACTCTTTCAATCTCTCAAAATCTCCCACCTCCTTGGACTTGAACCAATCACTAGCATACTGTTCCTTCACCCTGATAAATTCAACAAAAGTTTGCTCCCTACATTTTTCTAAGTTCCGGAAGCGTTGCCTATAAGCTTCAGGGACTAACTCATAGGCCTTCAAGACAATAGCCTTTACACTCTCATAATCTGCTGATAGATCCTTATCCAGCGTTACATATACCCTCTGAGCTCTACCAACCAGTTTACTTTGTATAAGAGTGGTCCAATACTCTTGGGGCCACTCCAACCTTGCTGCAATCCTCTCAAATGACACAAAAAACTCTGCTACATTATTCTCTTCAAATTTAGGTACAAATTTGAGAGCCTGCGCTAAATTAATAGCAGGCGTTACTAACCTATTTGGGGAATGGGCGGGGGAAAAAGAAACCGA
>NC_090758.1:38549302-38554302 GCF_036898095.1 Palaemon carinicauda
GAGAGAGAGAGAGAGAGAGAGAGAGAGAGAGAGAGAGAGAGAGAGAGTGAGAGAGCCTTATCTTACCTTATTGCCTTATTTTTTGTTTGGGTTCCCCCAGGTCCCTCAGTGTGAGGCACCTCGTATATCCACCAGAGAGTTGCTAATGCATCTTCCGGTGTATTTTGCATCTTCCAGTCTTGGATGGTCTGGGATGCATCTTAGGTATTTATCGAGCTTATTCTCAAACACATCTATGCTCACTCCTGATATGTTTCTTAGATGAGCTGGCAGCACATTAAATAGTCGCTGCATTATCTATGCTTGTGCGTAGTGGATTAATGTCCTGTGCGCCCTCCTTAGTTTTCCTGGTATATATTTTGGCACTTTTAATCTACCTCGGCTTGCTCTTTCTGATATTTTAAGCTCCATGATGTTTCAGTAATTCCTTCTATTTGCTTCCATGCTTGTATTATCATGTAGTGTTCTCTTCTCCTTTCTAGACTGTATAGTTTTAAAAATTGCAGTCTCTCCCAGTAGCCAAGGTCTTTAACTTCTTCTATTCTAGCAGTATAGGACCTTTGTACACTCTATTTGTGCAATATCCTTTTGGTAGTGTGGGTACCATATCACATTGCAGTACTCGAGTGTAGTACGTAAATAAGTTTTGTAAAGCATAATCATGTGTTCAGCTTTTCTTGTTTTAAAGTGTCTGAATAACATTCCCATTTTTGCTTTACATCTAGCCAACAGTGTTGCTATTTGGTCGTTGCATAACATATTCCTATTTAACATTACACCAAGGTCTTTAATTGCTTTCTTGTTTGTGATTGTCTCGTTATTAGGTCCCTTGTATGCATATACCATTCTTTCTCTGTTTCCATATTTTATTGATTCGAATTTATCGGAGTTAAATACCATCCTATTTATCTCCGCCCATTAATTTTTGTTTTCTCATTCTTGGTGATTGCAAACTTTTGTGATTGGCAACGATGAACTTGTTTGGCATAAAGATTGTAGAGTTTATGAGAGGAGGCAAACCCTGCAATCAGGGAAAGTATAACATACATCAAGTGAATGACTGTAACAAGTCTTACACTCCATGTTGGTCGGTATTATGGGAATTTATTAATAAGACACCCAGGGAAGAGTTGTTAAAATCTCACGTTGCTAAGGGATTTTATGTTGAATCTCTCTCTCTCTCTCTCTCTCTCTCTCTCTCTCTCTCTCTCTCTCTCTCTCTCTCTCTCTCTCGATAATTTTAGAGTCCTTTTTTTAATTTCATTATCAATATCTATTTTTTATCGATAGTTAATATTTCAGCATCACTACTACTACTACTACTACTACTACTACTACTACTATGAATAATAATAATAATAATAATAATAATAATAATAATAATAATAATTATCATTATTATTATTATTATTATTATTATTATTATTATTATTATTATTATATTTTTATTCTGAAAAGTCTTTTTAAAATCTTTATTTGATTTGCTTTCTTGAAGTCAATCAGGCTTGTGTGCACATATATACACACAATCAAACACACAAACACACAAACACACATCCCAAAGCCTTGATTGTCAATTTGTGAAGAGTAAAAGATCGAATCCCTATTTTTCCTTTTGAGAAAATAATACAAAGCGGATCGTTTGAAGCACAACAGAGATTTTACATAAAAAATAGCCATTTTTAGCGTTTGCTAATTATTCAGGATTAGCTGAAATATACTGAATATTATATCACAAGGGCTTTCCTCTCTCTCTCTCTCTCTCTCTCTCTCTCTCTCTCTCTCTCTCTCTCTCTCTCTCTCTCTCTCTCTCTCTCTCACAAAGAACCCTGTTTTTTCGAAGCATATATAAAGTTTCACAATATCAGGAAATTTGTTTATGTTTGGTATATATATACAGTATATTTATATATATATATATATATATATTTATATATGTATATGTATATATATATATATATATATATATATATATATATATACAGTGTCCATATATATATATATATATATATATACAGTCTATATATATATATATATATATATATATATATATATATATATATATATATATGTGTGTGTGTGTGTATTTATATCTATATATATATATATATATATATATATATATATATATATATAAAGTGTCTATATATATATATATATATATATATATATATATATATATATATATATATATATATATATATATATATATGTGTGTGTGTGTGTGTGTGTATTTATATATATATATATATGTAAATATGTATATATATATATATATATATATATATATATATATATACATATATATATATATATATATATATATATATATATATATATATATATATAGACACTGTGTATACATTTTTACATGTATACAAACACAAAAACGCACACACACACACACACACACACACACATATATATATATATATATATATATATATATATATATATATATATATATATATATATATATATATATATATACATATATATATACATATATATATGTATATATATATATATATATATATATATATATATATATATATATATATGTAGGTAATGGTAAAGCTGTGGGACCAGATGGCATACCTGCAGAAGCCTGGAAGGCTCTTGATGAGGAAGGAATTGACATATTGTGGCAGTTAATGAAAAAGATTATGGAAAGTGAGACAATACCCGAAAAATGGAGGGAAAGTATATTAATCCCAATATTCAAAGAGAAAGGGGACATACAGTGTTGTGAAAATTATCGAGGAATAAAACTCATGTCACATACACTGAAGGTATTTGAAAGAATTATGGATGAAAGATTACGGCAGCAAGTTTCCATCGGCAGACAGCAACTAGGATTCATGAAGGGGCTTAGTACTGTGGATGGTATTTTTGCTTTGAGACAAATTATGGAAAAGTACAGAGAGAAGCAAAAGGTCTTGCATATGGCCTTTATAGACCTAGAGAAGGCATATGACAGAGTACCACGACAGGAAATATGGAGATGTCTCAGGGGGAGAGGAGTGATGGAGAAGTATGTCAGAATGATCAGGGAGATGTATAGAAATGTAAAGACCAGCATCAGATCTACAGTTGGAAGAACAGAAAATTTCCAAGTTGGAGTCGGGCTACATCAGGGATCTGCTCTAAGCCCACTCCTGTTTAACATCGTCTTGGATGTGTTAACAGAGGATGTCAGGGAGGAGCCACCATGGTGTCTGCTCTATGCAGATGATATAGTCTTGGTAGCCGAGAACAGGGAAGAACTGGAGGGGAAACTAGAAAGATGGAGATATGCCTTGGAGAGTAGAGGTTTAAGAATAAGCAGGAAGAAGACAGAGTATATGACAACCGAGATGGATGGCGACCAGCAAACAACGATCAAATTAGGCGGAAGAAACATCAAAAGGGTTCATAAATTCAAGTACCTTGGTTCAGTGATCGACAATGGGGGGAACATGGAAGAGGAAATTAACAACCGGATTCAGTGTGGTTGAAACAACTGGAGGAAGGTGTCTGGTATCATATGTGATAGGAAAGTTCCTATAAGATTGAAGGGCAGAGTGCACAAGGCAGTGGTCAGACCAGCAATGACATATGGATTGGAAGCAGCACCCCTAAAGAAAACAGAGGGTAGAAAGTTGAACGTAACCGAGATGAGGATGCTTAGGTGGATGAGTGGAGTAACCAAAAAGGACAGGGTTAGAAATGAACATATTAGGGGTACAGTAAAAGTCACTGAGGCATCAAAGAAAGTGCAAGAGGCAAGGTTAAGATGGTATGGCCACCTGATGAGAAGAGAAGGGCAACACATGGCAAGAGAAGTGATGGACGTGGAGGTGGATGGAACACGAAGGAGAGGAAGACCTAAGACCAGGTGGAGAGATTGCATTAGAGATGATATGAGGGAGAAGGGAGTATGGGAGGAAATGACACAGGACAGAGGGAGATGGAAGAGAGACATTAGAAACAGCGACCCCGAATAGGGATAAAGCTGGGAAGAAGATATATATATATATATATATATATATATATATATATATATATATATATATATATATATATATGCACTTTATATTTTAGATAATGTATACTGCACAGACTAAATGACTTCAAAATCAGTTTGCAATTAAGCCTGAAGTTAATACTGTAACTTGCAACAAACCATAGTTGCTAATATATCTCTAAAATAAACAAAAGGGTCCCAATGAGACCTGACACCCACTGCACTATTCGGTATAATATTAGATGAAATTAAGGTAACGACGTAAATAGATAGACCTCAGATAATCAAGTAAGAAAATCGCTTGGATATGATTGAAGGAACTAGGCTGCGTAACAAGAAAAATCAGGTTGCAGATAAGCAGCGTATAAATGTCCCCAATAATCAGGAAGACCAGAGGGACTTAGATTCCTGCCTTTCACTGATTGGAGAGAGAGAGAGAGAGAGAGAGAGAGAGAGAGAGAGAGAGAGAGAGAGAGAGAGAGAGAGAGAGAGAGAGTGAGAGAGCCTTATCTTACCTTATTGCCTTATTTTTTGTTTGGGTTCCCCCAGGTCCCTCAGTGTGAGGCACCTCGTATATCCACCAGAGAGTTGCTAATGCATCTTCCGGTGTATTTTGCATCTTCCAGTCTTGGATGGTCTGGGATGCATCTTAGGTATTTATCGAGCTTATTCTCAAACACATCTATGCTCACTCCTGATATGTTTCTTAGATGAGCTGGCAGCACATTAAATAGTCGCTGCATTATCTATGCTTGTGCGTAGTGGATTAATGTCCTGTGCGCCCTCCTTAGTTTTCCTGGTATATATTTTGGCACTTTTAATCTACCTCGGCTTGCTCTTTCTGATATTTTAAGCTCCATGATGTTTCAGTAATTCCTTCTATTTGCTTCCATGCTTGTATTATCATGTAGTGTTCTCTTCTCCTTTCTAGACTGTATAGTTTTAAAAATTGCAGTCTCTCCCAGTAGCCAAGGTCTTTAACTTCTTCTATTCT
>NC_090758.1:38556802-38559302 GCF_036898095.1 Palaemon carinicauda
GGTATTTTCGCTTTGAGACAAATTATGGAAAAGTACAGAGAGAAGCAAAAGGTCTTGCATATGGCCTTTATAGACCTAGAGAAGGCATATGACAGAGTACCACGACAGGAAATATGGAGATGTCTCAGGGGGAGAGGAGTGATGGAGAAGTATGTCAGAATGATCAGGGAGATGTATAGAAATGTAAAGACCAGCGTCAGATCTACAGTTGGAAGAACAGAAAATTTCCAAGTTGGAGTCGGGCTACATCAGGGATCTGCTCTAAGACCACTCCTGTTTAACATCGTCTTGGATGTGTTAACAGAGGATGTCAGGGAGGAGCCACCATGGTGTCTGCTCTATGCAGATGATATAGTCTTGGTAGCCGAGAACAGGGAAGAACTGGAGGGGAAACTAGAAAGATGGAGATATGCCTTGGAGAGTAGAGGTTTAAGAATAAGCAGGAAGAAGACAGAGTATATGACAACCGAGATGGATGGCGACCAGCAAACAACGATCAAATTAGGCGGAAGAAACATCAAAAGGGTTCATAAATTCAAGTACCTTGGTTCAGTGATCGACAATGGGGGGAACATGGAAGAGGAAATTAACAACCGGATTCAGTGTGGTTGGAACAACTGGAGGAAGGTGTCTGGTATCATATGTGATAGGAAAGTTCCTATAAGATTGAAGGGCAGAGTGCACAAGGCAGTGGTCAGACCAGCAATGACATATGGATTGGAAGCAGCACCCCTAAAGAAAACAGAGGGTAGAAAGTTGAAAAGTAACCGAGATGAGGATGCTTAGGTGGATGAGTGGAGTAACCAAAAAGGACAGGGTTAGAAATGAACATATTAGGGGTACAGTAAAAGTCACTGAGGCATCAAAGAAAGTGCAAGAGGCAAGGTTAAGATGGTATGGCCACCTGATGAGAAGAGAAGGGCAACACATGGCAAGAGAAGTGATGGACGTGGAGGTGGATGGAACACGAAGGAGAGGAAGACCTAAGACCAGGTGGAGAGATTGCATTAGAGATATGAGGGAGAAGGGAGTATGGGAGGAAATGACACAGGACAGAGGGAGATGGAAGAGAGACATTAGAAACAGCGACCCCGAATAGGGATAAAGCTGGAAGAAGATATATATATATATATATATATATATATATATATATATATATATATATATATATATGTATATATATATATATATATATATATATATATATATATATATATATATATATATATATGTATATATATATATATATATATATATATATATATGTATATATATATATATATATATATATATATATATATATATATATATATATATATATATATATATATATATATATATATATATATATATGCACTTTATATTTTAGATAATGTATACTGCACAGACTAAATGACTTCAAAATCAGTTTGCAATTAAGCCTGAAGTTAATACTGTAACTTGCAACAAACCATAGTTGCTAATATATCTCTAAAATAAACAAAAGGGTCCCAATGAGACCTGACACCCACTGCACTATTCGGTATAATATTAGATGAAATTAAGGTAACGACGTAAATAGATAGACCTCAGATAATCAAGTCAGAAAATCGCTTGGATATGATTGAAGGAACTAGGCTGCGGAACAAGAAAAATCAGGTTGCAGATAAGCAGCGTATAAATGTCCCCAATAATCAGGAAGACTAGAGGGACATAGATTCCTGCCTTTCACAGATTGGAGAGAGAGAGAGAGAGAGAGAGAGAGAGAGAGAGAGAGAGAGAGAGAGAGAGAGAGAGCCTTATCTTACCTTATTGCCTTATTTTTTGTTTGGGTTCCCCCAGGTCCCTCAGTGTGAGGCACCTCGTATATCCACCAGAGAGTTGCTAATGCATCTTCCGGTGTATTTTGCATCTTCCAGTCTTGGATGGTCTGGGATGCATCTTAGGTATTTATCGAGCTTATTCTCAAACACATCTATGCTCACTCCTGATATGTTTCTTAGATGAGCTGGCAGCACATTAAATAGTCGCTGCATTATCTATGCTTGTGCGTAGTGGATTAATGTCCTGTGCGCCCTCCTTAGTTTTCCTGGTATATATTTTGGCACTTTTAATCTACCTCGGCTTGCTCTTTCTGATATTTTAAGCTCCATGATGTTTCAGTAATTCCTTCTATTTGCTTCCATGCTTGTATTATCATGTAGTGTTCTCTTCTCCTTTCTAGACTGTATAGTTTTAAAAATTGCAGTCTCTCCCAGTAGCCAAGGTCTTTAACTTCTTCTATTCTAGCAGTATAGGACCTTTGTACACTCTATTTGTGCAATATCCTTTTGGTAGTGTGGGTACCATATCACATTGCAGTACTCGAGTGTAGTACGTAAATAAGTTTTGTAAAGCATAATCATGTGTTCAGCTTTTCTTGTTTTAAAGTGTCTGAATAACATTCCCATTTTTGCTTTACATTTAGCCAACAGTGTTGCTATTTGGTCGTTGTATAACATATTCCTATTTAACATTACAC
>NC_090758.1:38569302-38574302 GCF_036898095.1 Palaemon carinicauda
CCAATTTTGAGGAATGATGAACTTGAATTCAAGGAGAATTATAATATTTTTTTTCATTATTATCATTTTTTGAGGAATGTTTGTGTAACATTATTTTACTCTACTATACATATTGATCAATATTAAAATGCCAAATATTATTTATTGTCGTTTTAATTAATTACTAGCCTTTTAATATTTAGTTGACCACTAGTCTAAAATCTGGCATAATTCTAGCATAAATCAATGATAAATCTAGCAACCTTTTGGTCTATTTAGCATAATTTCACGACAATTTTAGCATATTTTCTTTTTGAAGATTTGGGAACACTGATCACCGTCCAAGGCCAACCAGGCAGCCACTCCAGCTGTACTGCCGCAGCGGGAAACACTGTCTTCAATTTGTTCGTCTTATATCGGTAAGTTGATGCAATTATACCTGTATAGTGATTTCGAATGTGCTGCATAAGTTGCACTCAGTCTATGTTTCTTTAATATTCTTTATTCCTCACGAAAATGTGGTATATCGACAATAGAAACTGAGTACTACCCTTGCTGACGAAGTATTGCACCACAGTATGTCAGTGAATGATAGCCTATCACAGTGTTCATGATTGAGGCTTCTACAACCACATGGTAACCTCCCCCCCCCCGCCACCATATTTAAAGAGAGAGATGCCCCTTCACTTTCCCTGCTACCTTGGAGGTGAGGCTGCGAGAGTGTTGCTGCCTTCCGCTACAACCTATTTATGTGAATCAGGGTTGGCAGCTCTGGCTGCCATCAAAACAAAAGACAGAAATCGGGTGCAACCTGAACAGGATTTGAGAGTAGCACTTTCTAAGACTGAACCACGAACGAATAGAGAAACTTAGCAGCATGATCCAGGCCCAAGCCTCCCATTAAAATCAGTTTACCATTCAACAGAAAACATTTTTACTTCTATTTTGTTTTTTGTGGAATGTGACAAAATATTACTCCAGAAGTTTTTTTTTTTTATTAATATAAAGACTTAAAATTTATAATGCTATGATAAAATTTAATGATGTTAATTTTGTCTTTTCCAACCTTATAGTACCTCTCTTATAGAAGGATATTTACTGTCCCTTACTTTTACAGCCAACAACTAGTAATATATAACAATACATATACAACTAAACTAGTGGGCACCCGGTCATGGCTTGAGGTGCATGATTGGGGTCACCTGAAAAAAAAGGTTGTGAACCACTGTTCTAGTGCCTTGTGGAGCCTAGTTAAACGTTTGGTGAACTAATCTCTCTTGGGGAGTGCGAAAAGCATGCCCAAACCATCTCCATCTACCCCTCATCATGATCTCATCCACATATGGTACTCGAGGAATCTCTCTTATAGTTTCATTTCTGATCGTGTCCTGCCATTTAACTCCCAATATCCTTCTGAGGGATTTATTCTCAAGTCTGCTAAATCTGTTGGAGATTGTTTCACTGTCATACCATGACTCATGTCCACAGAGCAACAAGAGATCACGTACCTATTTTGTGTTCAGTACAACAAGTGTTCCTTATTCCTTCTCTTATTTTGTTTTGCCTTTTTCGTTTTTTGTTCCGTTTATTACATTACATATTTAAATTAACCTTCTTCTGGAAAGAAAAAGACTGTTTTTCACTTGTCAAGTCTCTCTCTCTCTCTCTCTCTCTCTCTCTCTCTCTCTCTCTCATTGCTTCTGGAGGCAGTTTCATAGAGAGAGAGAGAGAGAGAGAGAGAGAGAGAGAGAGAGAGAGAGAGAGATAGTAAGACAATGATTAACTATTGTTATTAGTTTTAGCACTTGCTCAAGTACCCTTCCATTCTATACACTGAAAGACAATCTGTCTTTGCAGAGATTTTTTTCATTTCCTTATGATCAATCTTAATGACTTTCTGAAACAGCTTTGATGACATCTATCTCTCAACAGAAAGATGAAAGAAATTAATAATTATTTACATAACTCACTGTAATGATTAGAATCAGTAATGTTATGTCAGGTAATAAATATACACATTATATGGAAGATTGCTCTTTTAGAAAAATGTAATTTTAGGGTCATTTCTAGAATTTTTCTGAGTTCCGCACATTGAAGGTGTATCTACTGAAAGTGGATATACGTCAGTCCCCAGAGAATGACAGTCGAAGATACCTTTTATTGGCTAAATAAGAAATAACGATACAGAGATGAGTGAAAAGTCCTGTTAGTCGGGTTTATGTTTTCGAAACAGAATAAGAAAATTATCAAAGATAAAAATCTTGTTGGGTACTATTTGTTTCAACGGATTCATCTCAAGAGTTCCTCAGATGAAGCGATATCTGGTAGCCAAGGACAACAAGATGACAAAGTCCCATGAAGAATCTCAGAGTTTCCTACGGGATTATCTTGACTAAGATAAACAGGATTGCAACCATATCTTAAGATATGTTTCTTTGTGAGTATCTTTATTTACATCTTTCAATCGAATTCTTTCTCATTTTCTCGTGAATTTTGTGAAGTGAAACTTTATTGATATAGGTTTTGGATATTTTCAAATATGATTATCAGTTTGAATATGAAAATGGTCGACAGGAAATAGAGAAAGATGCGAATTAGTTATGCAGTTAGATCCAATCAAATATATGGAAAATGCCACCTGTACCCCCAAAACATTGGCACATAATAGGCCAACATAATTTTTTATGATCTAGATGTGTTCATTGCCCAAAAAAATGTGGGAATAGACACCAAGATCATCAAATTTGAGTTGATTGTTATAGAGTTATGACCGTTCAAAGGTTTTGGCGGCCATCTTGGACGCCATCTTGAAAAAAACACTTTTCCGGGAGTCATAGATTGGTAAACTTTTAGTATGTTAAAAAGTACATTAAAACCTACCAGAATTAGTTGAGAAACCTTTTGTTACAAGTTTTGGAGGGTTAAACTGTATTTTGCCCTGACTATTCAAGAATAACATTGAGAACACCATGAGATTATTATTCCAATTAAAATGGCTTCGGAACATTTCTACCAACTGATATGAAGAATGCTGTGAATCGGAGTTGAAATGACTCGTTTGGGAAAATGAGGAAGCGTGTCGGCACCAAATAATAAATGGAAAAAAGTAAATTTATTTCTGATGTTCTCTTGAAAACTTTCTGTGGGACAGATTGTCCGAAGAGAAACTATCTTATATTTTTTGGATGGCACACACACACACGCACACACACACACACACACACACATATATATATATATATATATATATATATATATATATATATATATATATATATATATATATATATATATATATATATATATATGTATATGTATATATATAAATGTTAGTGTGTGTGAAAGTTGTCACTAGGGCACGGAATGTCTTACTTCAAGGCACTTTAAAACAAGAATTTTCCCTCTTTTCTTTATTTCAGAGGCAAAACAAATTTGATTGCTAAAGCTTTATCCGGTTTCAATTACTAATGCACACCCACACCCACGCCCATGTTCCCATTGACACCCACAAACACATCCACACCCATGCCTACAACCACAACAACACTCACACCCACACCCACACTCACACCAACATTCACTCCAACACCCACACCCACATGCACACCCACACACACAAACACATTCAAACCCACGCCCGCACCCACATGCCCACCCACACCCCCAAACATATCCACAACCATGTCCAAACCCACATCCACACCAACACCCACGCCCACACACACAACCACACCCACAAACATAAACACATTCACACACATGCCCACACTAACACCCACACCTAAATCCACACCCACACTCACACCCACACCCCTACCCACCACCACAAACATCCACACCCCAGTCCCCACCCACCCCCACACCCCTACCCACCACCACAAACATCCACACCCCAGTCCCCACCCACCCCCACACCCTTACCCACCACCACAAACATCCACACCCCAGTCCCCACCCACCCCCACACCCCTACCCACCACCACAAACATCCACACCCCAGCCCCCACCCACCCCCACACCCCTACCCACCACCACAAACATCCACACCCCAGTCCCCACCCACCCCCACACCCCTACCCACCACCACAAACATCCACACCCCAGTCCCCACCCACCCCCACACCCCTACCCACCACCACAAACATCCACACCCCAGTCCCCACCCACCCCCACACCCCTACCCACCACCACAAACATCCACACCCCAGCCCCCACCCACCCCCACACCCACAAACACATTCACACCCACACCCACAACCCCACCTCCACACCCACACCCACATCCACACTCATACCAATGCCCACAAATACATCCACGCTTACATCGACAACCCCACCTCTTCACCCACACCCACATGCAAATCCACACCCATACCCACGCCCACAAGCACATCCTCAATCCCACCCACACCCACACCCACATCCATACCTACACCCACTCCCACACCCACGCTGACAACCACAAACACATCCACACCCATACCCAAACCTGCAACCACACCCACATCCACACCCACACCCAAACTCACAACCACACCCATACCCTCACCACAAATACATCCACATCCACACCCACAATCACGCACACCTTTACTCTCATCCACAAATACATCCACATCCACACCCACGCTCACACCGTCAACTACAAATACATCCACATCCAAACCCACACCCACACTTACACCTACGCCTACACCAACACCCACACCCACAACAACATCCGCGTCCACGTCCACACCCTCACCCACAAATACATCCATATCCAAACCCACACCCAGACTTACACCTATGCCTACACCAACACCCACACCCACAGCCTCACCCACAACAACATCCACGTCCACGTCCACACCCACACGCACACTTTTACACACGTCCACACCGACACGCACACCCTCGCCAACACCGACACGCACACTCTCACCCACAAATAAATCCACACCCACGCCCACACAGACACGCATACCCTCACCCACAAATAAACCCACACCCACACCCACATACGGCCATTGAAACTTATG
>NC_090758.1:38586802-38589302 GCF_036898095.1 Palaemon carinicauda
ATTGTACACACACATACGTGTGTAAATGTGTTTGTTGCTCGTGCAGTTATGTTGATTTTCTGGTTTTTACTGCAATTGTAGGAATGAACAAAGCTATATATATACCACAATGACAATCGACATTATGCTTTTCTCTGTGGCTTAAATGATTGCAGACGATTATTGTATTATCAAGCATAGAATGCTTTAGTTGTCTTGTGACTCTTTCAGGATTACTGCTCAAAACGACCTGAGAATATTTGATATCATTTAGTTTCTGTTTTCAGAAAGATTTGTTACTTGGTTCTGATTTACTCTTGATGTAATATTTGATCGTCATCATGTTTTTAATAAACGTAATCTCTCTCTCTCTCTCTCTCTCTCTCTCTCTCTCTCTCTCTCTCTCTCTCTCTCTCTCTCTCTCAACTGATAAATTTTTAGATTTCTAGCTTGATCTATAAATAATCCCTTAGAGCCTCCACCCAAAACACTTGTGGGGCGAGGGAGGTCCTTCATGACGAGAACTTTGCAGATGGATGAAAGGAGTGTGAAGGAAAGAGAGATGACATTGGACTACCTGATGGATGGATGGATGGATGGATGGATGGTTAGATGGATGAATGAAAGGACTTTGGAAATGAGCTTAAAAGTGATTGCAGAGAAGGAATTGAGATAATAATAATAATAATAATAATAATAATAATAATAATAATAATAATAATAATAATAATAATAATAAGACATTTTAGGGAGAATCTTCTTCATCGTCATAAAAAACTGCCGAAGGTTCCTTCCTTGTTGCCACCCCCCCCCCCCCCAACACACATACGCACACACACCTTATTCACAGCAAGCATAAATAGAAAAAACATATAATTATGAATACTGTAATTTTACAAGTGTCATATTGATTATCATTATTCATTTTTCTGGCGGTATATCTTAGTAATCTATAGGTTCCAATGGATTTACTTGTATTAGTCGATGAAAAACTTGGTGGAGTAATGAGAACTTTAAGTGTGGAGTAAATACCCCCACAAAAGTTGATAAAGTCACAGGCAGCAGGGTGACGGATTGGGTTCAAGGCCAACTGTATCTTCGGCATTTACTCCTGATCTTCCTGGAATTAGTATGGGCCGGCAGTGGTCACTTGCCTTAGTTATATAGCCACTGAACATCACAATGAACTGGATTTTCCTTTATGTATATAGCTCATGAATCCTCTATGAATTTATTAATTTATGGAAAGATTTATTTCAGAATGGCCACCAGTTCCTGGCGTAGTGTGGTGCTAAGAATCTCCCTGTTTTTAGATATAAAAGAAAAATTGAAAATAGGTAATTGGAATGTTAGAACCATGAATCAGATTGGGAAGTTACAGCAAGTGGAGAGTCTATTTATATAATGTAGTTTAGATATCTTAGCCCTAAGTGAAACACGTTGTAAAGGAATTGATAAGGAAACATTAGACCAAAGCAATATATATAAATTTATATCTACTCAGGAAGATCAGATGGGGTTGGAAGAGAGGGATTAGAAATGGTAATGACACTGAGAGCAAAAATGGGCGTTAACCAAGTGGAGAGTTGTAAATAGTAGTGTTACTAGCAAAGTTCAAATAAAAGCATTACAATTTCAGTATAGTTTGCTGTACCCCAACCAATGATTCGCCTGAAGAAATAGAAGAAGAATACCATGAAGAACTGCAGAGGGTAAATAAGCAAGGGATAGAGAATGTGATGGGTGTTGAAGGTTTTGGCGAAGTTACAAATGAAAATGGAGCACATTTCATAAGTTTCTGTTCAGCAAACAATTTTTTCATTATGGGTACTCATTTCCAACACAAGAACATTCACAAGTATGCATGGATTCAACATGTGGCAATTAAAAAAATCAGATAGATCACATTGCCATTAATAAAGAGAAAAAGAGAACTCTGAGAAATGTAAGAAGCTATAGAGGTGCAGATATTGAGAGTGATCACCAGCTCCTCATTGCCATACTGAAATCAAATACGAAGCCACCTAACAAAAAAAGATGGATAAAATACCTAGGTTTGATACAACTAAGCTTTTAGAAGAAGATCACAGAGAAACAATTGTAATTGAATTTAGGAGTCTTGGAGACTTTAAGATAGGAAGAGCAGACCATTAATGAATATTTGCGTGATATTAAGAACATATCTGTCAGTTGGTAGTGAAGTGTTGGGACAGGCAGTTACAAGGAGAAAGTCATGGATATCAAATGATACCGGGGACACTATAAAAAGGAGACAATGAAACAAATTGATTGTTGAAAAATTTCGAGAAAGTAATGAAAATTACAAGGTAGATCATGCTAAGTATTCCAGTATTGATAATGAAGTCAAAAGAAAAGCCAGGAATGACTGGAGAGAGTACTTAGACAGTAAAGCAGATGAAGCTGACTAAGTTATGATTCAAAAAGTGGTTATGGTGTAGGAATTGCTTATATAATTATTTATGAAATCTCTATAGGGGCAAAGAAGAAGCATATAACCATA
>NC_090758.1:38593559-38596059 GCF_036898095.1 Palaemon carinicauda
AGTGCCACTCTGGGATGCTGCTTTCACTGTGAATCACCACAAAACACTGATCAGTTCGAATCTATGAGTGATGGAGACATCAAAGGAGGCTTCAACTGTGAAGACAGCGAGGACGACTTTGACTATGATTCTATCGATGAGATGGATTTTGAAGAAGGTGCCAATGTTGGGGAGGCTATGCCTGGTCATGATGAACCTAGTTCACCAAGAGCTGAAAGTGAAGGACCTAGGGAAGGTGAAGAGTTTGCAGATGAGGGAGAAGACGACACTACAGAGGATCAGCAGGCAAGGACCCGTCGACTTCTGGAACACATGACAGAGGAGGACCTGAAAAACCTCATTGAGCAGTATACAGTTACCAGTCTGGAGAACCTGACTGAAAATCCGGATCTGCTGGATGACCTTTACCGGTTGTTGAGAATCTACGAGAAGGATGTTTTAGGGTTAGATGACTCGAATCTCGATCTGTTGGCATTCCCAGAAATTTTCTGCTGTGGAATAGGTGGCATGCGAGGTTTTAGGCCAGAAAAAAGTACATTTGCACAATATGAAGAAACTAGGTTGTTGTCATCCTACCCTGCTTTACGTCGGCACATCCAATATTTGTTCCACCTCGCGGGCAGAAAATGAGGTGCGTAAAATCACACAGAGCCTCTTTTCCACGATCAAGTCTGTCAAAGGCCTGGGCAACATTGACACTAAGCGGCTTTTGAATATGATTAAAAACCAGGACCCTAAACTGCTTAGCAGGATGATGTGCATATTGAAAGATGTCCCCAACACCGAGGCCTACTGGAATTCACAGCGCTCAAAGCTTAAGGCCCAAATTGCAAAGTATGGCCCACCCACATTTTTTACCACCTTTTCCCCTGCAGAATATGACTGGGTTGACTTGATCGAGTATTTGAGGAAAGTCAACAGTGACATACCGGACATTGATAATATCAGTCCCTCTGACCTCATTGCCAAGGATCCTGTTGCCACGACCACCTTTGTGCACCAGAGATTCAATGCCCTTCTGGAGTTCATATTGCAGGCAAAACCTCTAGGTGAAGTCACGTCATATTTCATTCGTCACGAATATCAAACTAAGGGTTTAGTTCACTTTCACACGTTTCTGTCGATCAAGGATGCCTCCATTATGGGAAAGAGCACTGACGCAGAAATTGCATCTTTCGTTCAAAAGCAAATTTCATGTAGATATCCAAGTCAGGTGAATGAGCCAAAGCTCCATGAGTACGTGACCAAATACCAAACATACACTTGTGGTCAGTGCTGCCTTAGGAAATTTAAGAATATGAAGTTTAAGAGCGGTAACAAGGAAGTAGCGTGTCGGTTTTGCTTCCCCAGGCCAACCAGCAAACGCTTCAACCTGCATGACGTCCTATCAAGTGTAATAGCCCGGCGCAGCAATCGCATGAAAAAGCATCTGTATGACCTCCCTAGGACTGAACAGGAGCGGAGAATAAACAACTATAATCCAGCACTTCTCTATCTCTGGGGTGGGAATATGGATATACAATTTTTGTCAGAGGATTCGTACTCCATTTGCAATTACATCACAAAATACATCACCAAGGCGGAAAAGTCAAATTTAAAATTCATATATATATATATATATATATATAAATATATATATATATATATATATACATATATATATATATATATATATATAAATATATATTTATTTATCTACATATACATACACACACATATATATATATATATATATATATTTATATATATATATATATATATATGTAGCCTATATGTAGATAAATATATAGATATATATAAAATATATATATATATATATATATGTATGTATATATATATATATATATATATATTGTATATAAAAATTTTATATATAAAAATATTATATATATACATATATATATCTATATATATATATATATATATATATATTTATATATACATGCATATGTATATAAATATATATATATATATATATATATACATATATATATACATATATATATATATATATATATATGCCAATTTTCTTAGCCCGTGGATACCTAATCTTCTCTTGCTTCTTTTCTTCTTTTACAGTGTGGGAACCCCTTCTGTTATTTACTTATCCATCTATTTATTTCTTAAAACGTCTAAGAACATCCTTTACTTTGTGCTGGTATCCATTACTTTTTTTTTCTATCTTTCTATTATTATTATTGATATTCTTGATGTAGGGCTTACATAACGCTCCATGTTAATAGTGGTAGTATGCTCTTGCTCCATACCTCTCTTTTTAGAGATACTGGCATTTTACTTTTCATAACCGCTTTTTGTTAACCAAAATATTTCCATCTCAAGCTTATCCTTCTCTTAATTTCAGTGTCCTTTCCTGGTGAAACACTTACTTTCTGTGTACATAACTTCCCGTGTTCTGAACTAATATTATCATCTATTATTTTTGTTCGAAGAGCTTCAATTACGGCTAGAGCTTTGATAGATACACAACCTTTTTTTCATG
>NC_090758.1:38601059-38636059 GCF_036898095.1 Palaemon carinicauda
TTTTACAGTTTATATATCAAATACCCTTTTTAATATTGTTAATGTTTTTAAAATATTTCATTCTAATTTTTCATTTCTTCTTATATTGTTTATTTACTTCCTTATTTCCTTTCCTCACTGGGCTATTTATCCCTGTTGGAGCCCTTGCGCTTACAGCATCTTGCTTTTCCAACGAGGGTTACGAAGTAGCATGTAATGATATATATATATATATATATATATATATATATATTTAGATAGATAGATAGATAGATAGATAGATAGATAGATAACATTTTGGAAGAACAGCCAGTATTATTGCATTTTTCTGAAGACACAAGACTGAATATACTAGTGGGTGAAAGGGCTTGAATGAGATTTCTCCGTTTCCATACTTCCGGTTTTAGAAAAGGAAAATAACACCTTCCTAAGCATTAAGCTCGCTTTATATATATATATATCAATGAATACCACATATTCACTTTTCGGACGAGAGGCCATAAAGTATTTTTTTCTCAGAACCCTTGTTGTTTACAAATGTTAAACGTATATATTCTCAGTTCGGTAATATTCAAAAAAATCCGTTCTAATGCAAATAGTCTGGAGTTGTGTTTCCTAAACAATTGTAGCCGTGCACTGCAGAGCACTTGTGTTTAAAAGCCACTCGGTCTCACAGTTGCGATAATGACATACAGTTTACTAAGCTTTGCCTACGTCACGCAGGTGATTGTGACTTGCAGTGCCCTTTATCCTCTTTTCTGAGTTTTGTTATATCCGTTCTTTTTAAGAGTTTTACAAAGATCCATATGTATGGTTACTATTTTGTTGTATACAAATCAAAGATATTTTGATATAATTTTATAAAAAAAAAAATAATAATACTCAAAACTAACTATCATAAACGATATATGTGTATCAAAACATCAATCTTATTTCAATTTTCAGTAGATGGTTGCAGGTATACATACAAGAGTGATGGTGAAAAAAAAAAAATAAGTAAAGAAAAAAAAAAGGTGCACAAAGTTACACTTGTGTTAAATACGTAGGCAGTTTTGTCATTTACTCATTTTGTTATCTTACCCATTGTCATAGTATTCCTTTTTCACTTAAAAAAAAATATGACATTTTTAAGATGTGATACATCTACAATATCACCTGCTAATGTCGTAACTGAAGATTTGCCGGGCACCAAACATTTCTCTCAATGAAAGATCTTCAACAGATATTCCATCATCTTCAGCTTTACAACTAGTTCGGTTTTTTGAAGAAATGAAAAGAATCTCTTTCTCACTTTATATCTAATAACTCATGTTGCAAACTCTCCCAATTGATTGATAAACTTTGTTCCTCGTAAGATTATGGCTTTTCATCCAAAATAAAGGAAGACTCAGTATCTTCAATATATCTCTTGAGTCCTTCTTGTCACGCAATTCCGGTGTTAGTGACCTCGCTTTTCTTGCAATATGAAAATGACCTCCATCAAAGAAACGCAGAGAAAGAAAAAAAAAACTAATATTTTATAATCTGATTATGAAATTAAGGAGGGCTAACTCAAGTGCAGTATATATTATCATAGGATTTAAATTCCCAATATACTCTACTTCCTAGATACCGAATGATTAAAAGACAATATTTGATACCCCAATTACACTGAAGTTATCCCTTATGGGGAACACTGGGTTACTGAGTGATGTCTATCAACATTCAAAGAAAGTAATATAAGGCACTTACATGAATAAACTTTCAACCTTTACGATAGCTGAATACAGTGATATTACATATTAGTTTTATCACTTTTTTCTATTTTTTGACGTTGGAGATATTCTTTGTAGTAACGTTGATTGGAATTATGAAGAGGACATTAGACATTCGACTTTGATGATATTACATAGCGCATTGAATACTTCATTGAATTATGCCAACTTTTATCCCTTTAATATCTTGAAAATAAACTCGTCTTATGCTATGTTTACCAATGCAGTGTTGGTATTGTTCTAGCTTTTAATGGCTATAGCCTTTTGGGGGAGAGGTATTCCTAGTAACCAATAGAGAAGATTTCTTGCATAAAACGATGCTTCAAAACGTAAGCTACATTTCCTGGCCTGATCTCCATTTATGTCATTTACTCTCTTACAGGCGTTAACCCATATGCTCTTTGTTCCTTCATGTTTGGGATACAAATAAAACATAAAATATCCATTCCCTTTAAAAATGCAGTTGCACCCGTAAATTGCATAATCCTTCTGCATCTGTATTACTACCTGAAGTTTCTATATAAGTGTATTATAAGTAAGAATAAAAAAAACTCTGTATAATAATAATAATGATAATAATAATAATAATAATAATAATAATAATAATAATAATAATAATAATAATAATAATAATAATAATAATAATAATAATAATAATAATAATAATGTGGCGGGATGTTGCACAAACAACCCCCACACCCTTGAATCACACTAAACAGACAATTGTCTCCTCAACACAAACTTTCCCCTTACGTTATCTAAACTGGACTCCTAGACAAAAGGACACAAAAAACAAAACATAACCTTAAAACTATATTTATTGATACCAAAACAAACACTTAATACTAAAAAAATCACCAACCATATTCCATAACCAAAAAAATCACACTTAGTACTACAATCTTAACTTACTATATATAGAAAACACATTCAAATAAACCCATGAAAAACAAAACTGAAAGCTAAAAATTCCCTTCAACTACAAATATAAACGCAATTAATATATATATTTCTGAGTGGACACCTTCGTCCACCCAAGGGCCAACAGTCTTTAATTGCCCCAAACTACAACTTTGTAGCAACCGCAACACTGAATATCAACACAACTGCATTAATTGATTTGGGTCGTGAGTGTTGCAATCATAATCATCATCATCATACGTAATCTTGTTAAACAGGCCAGGTCATCAACGCTTGGGCAATCCAAATGAGCAGTCTAACACAATCAATTACAGGCCAGGTCATCAACAATCGTGGTCCAAAACAGCAGTCCAAACAAAATCCTTTATCACAGGCCTGGTCAGCAACAATAAGTCAACTTTCAAAAAAATAGCTCTCCAAAGGAGGAATAACGGCCTGCCAAAATAAAAAAAAAAAAAAAACACTTACGAACACTTCTAGCTAACTGAACTATCGCACTATAATCAAAGATAAATAATAAATTGTTCCTATCATTCACAATCACGACAAGCAAAGATAAACAAAACTGTACTTACTGTTAAAATATAAATTATCACTTCCACACTGGTAAAAATATATAATAATAATAATCCAGTATTCAAAGGACACACAGTACTGGCGCTTCCTGCAGTCAAATCAAAAAAGCATTCGCTCCGAAGACATTCACCACTGTCGTAACCTAACTAAAAACATAAACAAACAATCTCATTTGTACCAACAGTCTTTCTCACCACCAACGATCGATACACTAACTACCTCTCTCTCTCTCTCTCTCTCTCTCTCTCTCTCTCTCTCTCTCTCTCTCTGGATTTGGCAAAAAACAAAAAAAATAAATTAAAATAAAATTAATCCTCCACATTCCTCCCCCCTTACTTTGCCAAATCCTCACACAACACTTACCTAATTTTTTTCATAACCCAGTCGCAGTCGGGAACGGGACCTCGGCTCCTACAAATTCAAAATACCATCATACACATGCACACTTGTTTTCACCAATTTACTCGCTTCCGAACCTTCCATTACCTATTCACAATTGTCACTATTGGCAATTCCCAGACTATTCGGCCATGCAACTTTTACACTGACAACCTCACTCGCATCTCTTGACAATTTAACACCTTCTTTTGCTATTAACGGCACACCTTTCCATACCTTCGCACATACACTACCATCTTCATTCAAATAAAATTCCCCACAGAATTTACCCTCAACTTTCATCTCTATCATATTTACACTAGGATGTACAATCATACCGCATTTTTTCAAGAAGTTATAACCTAACAACACATCGTATTTGTCATTTACTCCCTCAACCACATAAAAATCATCACCTTCCATCATCAGCCCCCCAATCATAACATTTTCACGTAACTTTCCATGCACAGACATACTTAAATTACCGATACCTTTCACTTCACCTTTACACCCCTTAAATTCACACACATCCCTTACCTTATCGTACGCATTCCTAAACATTAAATTGACACCACAACCAGTATCAATCAGACCAACAAGCTCTATTCCATTAAAATTTACTTTTGCACTCATGCAGTCATAAGCTCTTTCGCCCATCACGTCTTCATGTAGTAAACCTTCACGAACATGCATCACATTCACTCCGCTCACACTCGAGGACTCACCCAGCTGAACCCTCTTACACTCTAGTTTCCCGAACATCCTGGCTGATTTACTCCCTTCTTCCTACATACCCTAGCTACATGCCCATCTGCACCACATTCAGTACACTTACCCCGTGGCTCCTTGCACATTCTAACATAATGACCATCCTTACCACAATTACCGCAAATCACATTTGTACGATTACTCCGACATCCACTCGCTATGTGCCCTGTCATACCACACCGATAACATTTTACCCCTTTCTCTTTCTTGCACTCGCTAATTCTATGCCCTACCTCACCACATCCAAAACAAGCACCTAGAGCCCATCTACATTCATTCTTCTTATGACCTTCCTTTCCACACCTATAACACTTTTCATTACGGACACGACTATCTGACATACCTCGATGCGCACTAACACTCCTATCCCTCCAAACCTGATTCCCTTGCCTAAACCCTTCATTTGTCTTTACAGGTATTCCCACATTACTCGCCCTAACACTCCTATCTACTACACTATCAGCTACCCTCATCGGTCCTCTCATAACAGCATCTCTAAAACTAACAAATTCTGGCACACTTTCCTCCATTCCAGTTCTTACACTCACAGATTTACTTTCTTTCATACATCTATCCAACTCGTAATCCTCAACTATCTCTAAAATATCGTCCCATGTCAATCTTTCTTTCGTCCACCTCATTTTCTCCTTCCGTTTCAAATTAACAAACTCGGCAACATTTTCGGGTACAGTAGCCAAAAACTTCTTCATTAACTCCTTATTCTCATTTATACCTTCATCCCCATACTTCTTCCTAGCTAAAGTTTCCAACCTACATACGTACATTGATATCGCTTCTCCTGCATTTCTCCGTGCTTCATCAAAATCATTCTTACGCTTATACTTAACACTCCCTTTCATACGTTTTACCTGCTCAATTATTCTCTTTTTCACACTTTCATAATCAACGTCCCCTACACTCATTATCACTCCATACATTGTCAACAAATACCCAGTCAAATATTCTCCTAACTCCCTAGCCCAAACTCTTTTACTATCACCATACTTATCCTGACAATACCTCTCATACTCCTTGAAAAAATCATATACATCCCTACTACTATGCTCATTGAACCTTTCACACCGAGGTACCTCTCTCATAAACACAGTCTTACACACATCACGTTCATTCTCACTGCTATCATCACTGTCTACTCCCTTGTTACCTTCTTCCTCATTTGAATATAATGAATCCACTTCCACACTTAAATTCCTATCCTTAACCATTCCCTTCTTACCCTTTTTCTTACTTACCACTTTCACCCATTCACGATCGTCCTTGCTATCAGCCTGATACTTTTTCTTCTCTTTCTTCACATCACTTTTACCTTTCCTTTCATCTTTCCTCTCACCTTTCTGTTCATCCTTACTATGCCTAATTCCCTTATTTTCAATCTCACTATCACTATTACTATCACTATCACTTCCTTTCCCATTATCACTAACCTTAGCCTTCTCATCCACTATCAACCCATTACCCGAAACTGAGGACACTCCTCCGACTGCACCTTCACCCATTATAGTTTTCATCATCCCCATGACTTGCCCTATCATAACTTCCAATCGGTTCTCCATCCGTTCCTCATTCTCTTTCATCCTCATCTCAAAACATTCTTCCACTTTCTCTACAGTTCCCTTCAACTCCCTAAGCTCCTTCTGCATCGCCGCATTCTCCCAGTTCAACCTCTCATTCTCTACTAGCAACCTCTCTTTCTCAACTATCAACATCTGCTCCCGTTCTTTATAATGCCGCAATTCCTTCTCCAATGCCTTGTATTTACCTTCCATTTTTCTTCAACCTTAATCCTAATTCCGTCCTTCGTCCAACAGTCCGGCTTCCTATCCCACCTCGGCAGTCCCTGTTCGGGCGCCAAAATAATGTGGCGGAATGTTGCAAAACAACCCCCACACCCTTGAATCACTCTAACTGACAATTGTCCCATAACACAAACTTTCCCCTTACTTTATCAACCGGACTCTTGGACAGAAGGAAAATTGAAACAAAACATAACCTTAAAGCTATATTACCTTACAAACTAAAATAATCAACACCAAAAGCATCCACATTCAAAATACTTAAAACTGATCAAACTTAATATTAAATATGCAATAACCAAAACACCAAAAAAAAAACCCTAACAAACTTAAAATTAAATAAACCACAACCAATATGTATATATTATTTTATAGGACACTGACACTGTCCTCAACACAAGCCAAACTGTCTTTTATGGCAAACTACCAGTATCACCACTTGGTGGTCAACTATTCCACTGGGTGGCAATTTGCACACACTACTTCCCTGATTGGGGTCATTTTTATCATCATCATCATATTCATCATCATCATCATCAGCAATCCTAATTCAAAGGCCAAGTCATCATTCGTTCAGAAATCCAAAAACAGTTCAAAAAAAATCGTATACAGGCCGGGTCAACAACAGTTGAGCAATCAAATAGCGAAGTCTAAATGCAATCCTTTATTACAGGCCTGGTCATCAACAATAATCCACTTTCAAAACTTGAGTCTCTCCAAAGGAGGAATCACGGCCTGCCAAAATAAAAAAGAAAAACACTTATGAACACTCCTAACTAACTGAACTATCGCACTATAATCAAAGATAAATAATAAATTGTTCCTATCATTCACAATCACTACAAGCAAAGATAAACAAAACTGTACTTACTCAGAAAATAAAAAAAAAAAACACTTCCACGCTGGTCGAAAAATATATATAATCCAGCGTTCACACAACTGCCTTAAGCTGCAGTCAAATAAAAAAAGCATTCGCTCCGAAACATTCACCACTGTCGTAACCTAACTAAAAACATAAACAAACAATCTCATTTGTACCAACAGTCTTTCCCACTACAAACAATCATTCGCTAAATACCACTTGTTCTTCGGCGCGCACCGCGGACACACAAACACACAAACACACAAACACACATACACACATACACACACACAAACACACACTCTCGCGCGATCCAGCAAAACTAAAGCAAATGAAATCTCTCTCTCTCTCTCTCTCTCTCTCTCTCTCTCTCTCTGGATTTGGCAAAAAACAAAAATTAAAATAAAACAAAAATAAATCATCCACAATGGAATTATTGCAAAGAGAGTAGCACCATCTGCATATGCAACAAGGTTGTTTTCTAGGCCAAACCACATGTCATGTGTATATAGTATGAAAAGTAATGGGCAAGAACACTACCCTGTGGAACACCGGATATCACATTCCTATACTCACTATGGTGCCCATCAACAACAACTCTTTGAGATCTATTACTTAAAAAATCAGTAATAATGCTAAGAAACGACCAACCCACTAACAACTATTTGAGTTTGAAAACAAGGGCCTCATGATTAACACGGTCAAAGGCAGCACTATATTTAAGGCCAATCTTACGAACTTCCTGACCAGAATCTAGGGATTTCTGTACAGCATTGGAGATTATAAGAAGGGCATCACATGCTCCAAGGCCTTTACGAAAACCAAATTGCAAACTAGGGAGTAGATGATTACATTCAGCAAACCTATTAAGACGTTTTGCCAGAAGACGATCAAAAACTTTAGATAATATGGGAGTTATGGAAATTGGGTGGTAATCAGTGGGACTTGAGCTACCACGAACACATTTACATATATATATATATATATATATACACACTCACCTATATATATATGTATATATATATATATATATATATACATATATATATATATATATATATGTATATATATATATACACACAAACACACACACACACACACACATATATATATATATATATATTAATTTATCTCTTGTTGAGGCATCAAAGTTTGATGTTATGAATGTCACCTGAATAAAGTCTTTGGAGGGATGAATTTTTGATCTTTGTGAATATAGAGAAATCTTGCAATCAATCAGTCAACCAATGATACGGTAATTATGAGTTGAGGGTATTACGTTTCAAACAGCAACAACCACAGGACAAAGGCCTCAGACATGTCCTTATTCATGTCTGGGGTTTGGCTAGTTTTCATCACCTTGTAGGTCACAGCGGATAGGTGATGGCAGGAGACTTTATTCTGATCACTCATACCAATAATAGTTTTTCACGATTTTTAACTTCTTTCATTTAGTTTTTCATTACTAAAAGAACAAAGCATTCGGGATATGAACCAATGGAACATATATTTTTTTCTGGGTAATTCGACTTTGTCTTTATTCATAGTTTTTTTTTATATATATCTCTGCATTCAAATAAAAACATTGATAACATTTAATGGATGTAGAATGAATGAAGAGTCAATATTGTGTCCCTTTTCACTTACAGTTGGGAGAAACAAAAGTCTCAATGGCCGTATGTGGGTGTGGGTTTATTTTTGGGTTAGGGTATGCGTGTCTGTGTGGGTGTGGGTGTGGGTTTATTTGTGGGTGAGGGTGTGCGTGTCGGTATGGGCGAGGTTGTGCGTGTGGGTGTGGACGTGTGTAAAAGTGTGGGTGTGGGTGTATTTGTGGGTGTGGGTGTGGACGTGGACGTGGATGTTGTTGTGGGTGAGGCTGTGGGTGTGGGTGTTGGTGTAGGCGTAGGTGTAAGTGTGGGTGTGGGTTTGGATATGGATGTATTTGTGGGTGAGGGTGTGAGTGTGGGTGTGGATGTTGATGTATTTGTGGGTGTGGGTGTGGACGTGGACGTGGATGTTGTTGTGGGTGAGGTTGTTGGTGTGGGTGTTGGTGTAGGCATAGGTGTAAGTGTGGGTGTGGGTTTGGATGTGGATGTATTTGTGGGTGTGGATGTGGATGTATTTGTGGATGAGGGTGAAGGTGAGTGTGATTGTGGGTGTGGATGTGGTTGTATTTTTGGTGAGGGTATGAGTGTGGGTGTGAGTTTGCGTGTGGGTGTGGATGTGGGTGTGGTTGAAGGTTTGGGCATGGGTGTGGATGTGTTTGTGGGTGTCAGCGTGGGTGTGGGCATGGATGTGGGTGTGGGTATGGATGTGGGTGTGGGTGGGTGTGTGGATATGCTTGTGGGTGTGGGTGGGTGTGTGGATGTGCTTGTGGGCGTGGGTATGGGTGTGGAATTGCATGTGGGTGTGGGTGTGGAGGTGGGGTTGTGGGTGTAGGTGTGGATGTGTTTGTGGGTGTGGGGATTGGTGAGGACTGGGGTTTGGATGTTTGTGGTGGTGGGTAGGGGTGGGGTGTGAGTGTGGGTGTGAATTTAGGTGTGGGTGTTAGTGTGGGCATGTGTGAATGTGCTTATGTTTGTGGGTGTGGTTGTGTGTGTGGGCGTGGGTGTTGGTGTGGATGTGGGTTTGGACATTGTTTGTTGATGTGTTTGGGGGTGTGGGTGGGCATGTGAGTGCGGGCGTGGGTGTGAATGTGTTTGTGTGTGTGGGTGGGCGTTGGAGTTAATGTTGGTGTGAGTGTGGGTGTGGGTTTGAGTGTTGTTGTGGTTGTGGGCATGGGTGTGGACGTGTTTGTGGGTGTCAATGGGAACATAGGTGTGGGCGTGGGTGTGGGTGTGCATTAGTAATTGAAACCGGATAAAGCTTTAGCAATCAAATTTGTTTTGCCTCTGAAAAAAAGAAAAGAGGGAAAATTCTGGTTTTAAAGTGCCTTGAAGTAAGACATCCCGTGCCCTAGTGACAACTTTCACACACACTAACATTTATTTATATATATATATATATATATATGTGTGTGTGTGTGTGTGTGTGCCATCCAAAAATATAAGATAGTTTCTCTTCGGACAAACTGTCCCGCAGAAAGTTTTCAAGAGAACATCAGAAATAAATTTACTTTTTTCCATTTATTATTTGGTGTCGACACGCTTCCTCATTTTCGCAAACGAGTCATTTCAACTCCGATTCACAGCATTCTTCATATCAGTTGGTAGAAATGTTCCGAAGCCATTTTATTTGGAATAATAATCTCATGGTGTTCTCAAAGTTATTCTTGAATAGTCAGGGCAAAATACAGATTAACCCCCAAAAAATTGTAACAAAAGGTTTCTCAACTGATTCTGGTAGGTTTAAATGTACTTTTTAACATACTAAAAGTTTACCAAACTATGAACCCCCGGAAAAGTGTTTTTTTTTTTTTCAAGATGGCGTCCAAGATGGCCGCCAAAACCTTTGAACGATCATAATTCTATAACTATCAACTCAAATTTGATGATCTTGGTGTCTATTCCTACATTTATTTGGGCAAAGAACACATCTAGATCATAAAAAATGATGTTGGCCTATTATGTGCCAATGTTTAGGAGGTAGAGGAGGCATTTTCCATATATTTGATTGGATCTAACTGCATAACTAATTCACATCTTTCTCTATTTCCTGTCGACCATTTTCATATTCAAACTGATAATCATATTCGAAAATATCCAAAACCTATATCAATAAAGTTTCACTTACTTCGCAAAATTCACGAGGAAATAAGAAAGAATTATATTGAAAGATCTAAATAAAGATACTCACAAAGAAACATATCTTAAGATATGTTTGCAATCCTGTTCATCTTAGTCAAGATAATCCTGTAGGAAACTCTGAGATTCTTCATGGGACTTTGTCATCTTGTTGTCCTTTGCTACCAGATATCGCTTCAACCGAGGAACTCTTGAGATGAATCCGTTGAAACAAATAATACCCAACAAGATTCTTATCTTTGATAATTTTCTTATTCTGTTTCGAAAACATAAACCCAACTAACAGGACTTTTCACTCATCTCTGTATCGTTATTTCTTATTTAGCCAATAAAAGGTATCTTCGACTGTCATTCTCTGGGGACTGACGTACATCCACTGTCAGTAGATACACCTTCAATGTGCGGAACTCAGAAAAATTCTAGAGATGACCCTAAAATTACATTTTTCTAAAAGAGCAATCTTCTCCCATATGATGTGTATATTTATTACCTGACATAACATTACTAATTCTAATCATTACAGTGAGTTATGTAAATAATTATTAATTTCTTTCATCTTTCTGTTGAGAGATATATGGCATCAAAGCTGTTTCAGAAAGTCATTAAGATTGATCATAAGGAAATGAAAAAAATTCTCTTTAAAGACAGATTGTCTTTCAATGTATAGAATGGAAGGGTACTTGAGCAAGTGCTAAAACTAATTACAATAATTAATCATTGTCTTACCATCTCTCTCTCTCTCTCTCTCTCTCTCTCTCTCTCTCGCCTCCAGAAACAATGAGAGAGAGAGAGAGAGAGAGAGAGAGAGAGAGAGAGAGACTTGACAAGTAAAAAACAGTCTTTTTCTTTCCAGAAAAAGGTTAATTTAAATATGTAATGTAATAAACGGAACAAAAAACGAAAAAGGCAAAACAAAATAAGAGAAGGAATAAGGAACACTTGTTGTAATGAACACAAAATAGGTCTGTGATCTCTTGTTACTCTGTGGACATGAGTCATGGTATGACAATGAAACAATCTCCAATAGATTTAGTAGATTTGAGAATAAATCCCTCAGAAGGATATTGGGAGTTAAATGGCAGGACACGATCAGAAATGAAACTATAAGAGAGATTCCTCGAGTACCATATGTGGATGAGATCATGATGAGGGGTAGATGGAGATGGTTTGGGCATGCTCTTCGCACTCCGCAAGAGAGATTAGTTCACCAAACGTTTAACTGGGCTCCACAAGGCACTAGAACAATGGTTCCCAACCTTTTTCTTTTTTCAGGTGACCCCAATCATGCACCTCAACCCATGACCGAGAGCCCACTAGTTTAGTTGTATATGTATTATTATATATTACTAGTTGTTGGCTGTAAAAGTAAGGGACAGTAAATATCATTCTATAAGAGAGGTACTATAAGGTTGGAAAAGACAAAATTAACATCATTAAATTTTATCATAGCATTATAAATTTTAAGGCTTAATATTAATAAAAAAAAAACACTTCTGGAGTAATATTTTGTCACATTCCACAAAAACAAAATAAAAGTAAAAATGTTTTCTCTTGAATGGTAAACTGATTTTAATGGGAGCCTTGGGCCTCGATCATGCTGCTAAGTTTCTCTATTCGTGGTTCAGTCTTAGAAAGTGCTACCCTCAAATCATGTTCAGGTTGCAGCCGATTTCTGTTTTTTGTTTTGATTGTAGCCAGAGCTGCAAACCCTGATTCACATAAATAGGTTGTAACGAAAGGCAACAACACTCTCGCAGCCTCACCTCCAAGGTAGCTGGGAAAGTGAAGGGGCCAGGAACAAAGAGGAGGAGGTGTAGAGAGGAGGTGATGGGTCAAGGAAGGAGTAACAAGGAAATGAGGTGTAATATATTTGCAAATCGCAGTAAATAAGACGAAGCAGAAAACGAAAAAATCAGTGATATACTGCACTCCAAATCTCGCCAAAACAACAACCTAAAAAACCAACCATATACAATCCTCAAAATCTCTAAACAACCGCCAAAACAACAACCTCAAAAACCAGCAAAATACAATCCTCCAATTCTCTATACAACTGCTAAACCAACGATCTTTTCGACCCAGTTGCCAGCGCCACAGACGCGCCAACTTCACAAAACATACAAATAAAATAACACATCTAATTATACAATAAATAAAAAAAAAAAACACAAACTAACAAGAGGTAAATAAAAATGAAGGGCAGGAGTAAAGAGGATGAGAGGAAGGGGATGTGGCAAGGAAATATCGAAGAGGAGGGGAGGGGGCAAGAAGGAGGAGGAGAGGAGGGGAGGGGTATAAAAGAAGCAGGAGGAAAAGGGGCGTGGAAGAAGGGGATGGGGGAAGAGGAGCAAGGAAAGGGGGGGCGAAGGGAAAGAGGAAAATGTAGGAGGAGAGGGCATGAAAAGTGGCCCCTCCTCCTTCCTTGGCCCCTCTTCTACTCTTCCTCTTCCCTTGCCCATCTTTCTCTTTAAATAGGGTGGCGGGGGGGGGGGGGGGGGGTTACCATGTGGTTGTAGAAGCCTCAATCATGAACACTGTGATAGGCTATCATCCACTGACATACTGTGGTGCAATACTTCGTCAGCAAGGGTAGTACTCAGTTTCTATTGTCGATATACCACATTTTCGTGAGTAATTAAGAACATTAAAGAAACAAAGACTGAGTGCAACTTATGCAGCAGATTCGAAATCACTATACAGGTATAATTGCATCAACTTACCGATATAAGACGAACAAATTGAAGACAGTGTTTCCCGCTGCGGCAGTACAGCTGGAGTGGCTGGCTGGTTGGCCTTGGACGGTGATCAGTGTTCCCAAATCTTCAGAAAGAAAATATGCTAAAATTATCGTGAAATTATGCTAAATAGACCAAAAGGTTACTAGATTTATCGTTAATTTATGCTAGAATTATGCCAGATTTTATACTAGTGGTCAACTAAATGCTAAAAGGCTAGTGATTAATTAAAACGACAATAAATATTATTTGACATTCTAATATTAATCAATTTGTATAGTAGAGTAAAATAATGTTACACAAACATTCCTCAAAATAATAAGAAAAAAAAAATATCATAATTCTCCTTGAATTCAAGTTCATCATTTCTCAAAATTGAAATAAAATTACTGTTCACTCTTTTTTTTGGGGGGTGGGGAGGGAGGGGGGGAAGGTGTGAGCCCTGTGATTGAGACTGATTCAGCGGTGTATTGTATGGCTGATGTCAATTAGGCTACTCAATAGGCTGCATTTATTGAATGAATGCATTTGAATAATTTTTTCATATTTTGAAAGCTGGAAATCATGAAATATGAGTTTGTCAAGAGGATTATGCTAGAATTATGCTAAACACTGCAGAATTATGTTAGAAAATAAATCATGCTAGAAATTATGCTAGACACTTAATTTGAGGCCAAATTATGCTAAAAGCATAGAAATATGCTAGATTTGAGATCACTGACGGTGATGCTGTTCACGTAACAAACGCCTACAGCACTCAGGGATACCACCATTAATTTAGATATATATATATATATATATATATATATATATATCTATATCTATATATGAATAGATATATACAAGTCAATAAATAGAAATCCACAAATACGTTTATATATATTTTTCCTTTACTGCAAGTTCTACCATATTTTGAACTTTTATTTTTATTTTGATATTTTGAGATTCTGGCGACCACAGGAAAAGTGTTTGGCGACCCCAGGGTTGGAAAACCTGGCACTAGAAGAATTGGAAGACCGAGGCCTACATGGCTCAGGACTATAAAGCGCGAGGTAGGAGATGATGAATCAAGAAGAATTGAATTGAAAGCTCAAGACAGAGACAACTGCAGAAATGAAACCGAGTCCTTTTGCGTCAATAGTCGTAGGAGGAGATGAGGATGATGATGATCTATTTAGACTTTGATTAGGCATACCACATGATGTAGGAGTGAATAGGGGAAAATAGCTTTAATATTTCACGATATTTTTTGTGTGTCAATATTAAGAAGAAGAAGAAGAAGCAGAAGAAGAAGAAGAACAACAACAACAACAACAACAACTCCAAGAAAGAATCATAGACTTTATAGGAAGGTTTCCTCTTCTTCGGTTTCCAGGTGAGTAAGCCAAGAAAGGAGTTGGGGGGGAGGGGGTGGGTGGGGGTGGGGGGGGGTGGCTCTGCCGGGACACTTCTACCGGACAATTGTATTTCTATCATTTTAACGTCAAATAAATCAAAGTTTCATTGAAGCATGATTGTAAACGATGGACCGTAGTTCGAAAGATCGATGTGATAAAAAAAAGAAAGAACATTATTTTCTTTATACATTTGCAGACTGGAAAGGAAAAAAAAGGATAGTGAAAGGAAAAGTTCCATGCAATGAAACCTGTATGATATATATATATATATATATATATATTATATATATATATATATATATATATATTTATATATATACATATATATATATATATATATGTATGTGTATATATATACATAGATTGATATATATATATATATATATATAGATTGATAGATATATATATATATAGATTGATATATATATATATATATATGTATGTATATATATATATATATATATATAGATTGATATATATATATATATATATATACATATATATAGATTGATATATATATATATATATATATGTATATATCTTAATGATTATTTCTTTGCAGATCTGGTATTATTATTACTTGCTAAGCTATAACTCTGGTTGGAAAAGCAGCATGCTCCAACAAGGAAAATAGTCCAGTGAGAAAAGGAAACAAAGAAAATAAAATTCTTAAGAAGAGTAACAACATTAAGATATATATCTCCTATATAAACTATAAAAACTTTAACTAGACAGGAGGGAAAGAAACAAGACAGAACAGTGTGCTCGAATGTACTCTAATCAAGATAGCTCTAACCCAAGACACTGGAAGACCATGGTACAGGGGCTATGGCACTACCGAAAACTAGAGAACAATGCTTTGATTTTGGAGTATCCTTCTCCAAGAAGAGCAGCTAACCATTGCTAAAGAGTCTCGTCTACCCTTACTAAGAGGAAAGTGGCCACTAAACAATTACAGTGCAGTAGTTAACCCCTTGGGTGAAGACGACTTGTTTGGCAATCTCAGTGTTATCAGATGTATGGGGACAGAGGAGTATAAGTAAAAAAATAGGCCAGATTATTCGCTGTTTGTGTAAACAAGAGGAAAATGAACCGTAACCAGAGATAAGGATGTAATGTAGTACTGTCTGGCCAGTCAAAGGACCCCATAACCTTCTAGCGGTAGGATATCAATGGGTGGCTGGTGCCCTTGCCAATCTACTACCTACTTAGACTCATTCTATCTTAGATTGGTACTTCACACTTTAGAGTCCAAAAGATGATGGAGGATTTGAAAAAAGAAAGCTGAAATGTAGGAATGAAAATTTATCCGAGTAAAACTAAGATGATTTCCAATGAAAATTCAGAGACAACAAATAAGGGTTATGGACGAGCATCTAGAGATTTTTAATGAATATACATACTTAGGACAGACAACAAATGTTTCCCCAGGACACGAGACCGAAAATAAAAGTTGGATGAGCATGGAATGGAGAGCTTTTGATAAACAAGACGAAAGTATAGGAATTGTGTTTACAGAAGAAGATTAAATTGAAAATACAATGAAATAAATCTAAAAAGAAAACTAAAAAAGGCAAAAAAAAAAAAAAAAAATAAGATAAGGAATATGGATGAGTATTGCCCGTAGATGGAACAGATGTTGCCACTAACAAATTAGGCCCCAATATCTGATTAGGCCTACCACACGACGTAGGGGGCGAATAAGGAAGAGGAGAATCTAGCTCTTTTGTTAATAGGAATGGATTATTTGTCAACATTATTAAGAAGAAGAGGCAATGCAAAACAAAAGAAGAAGAAGAAGAAGAAGAAAAAGAAGAAGAAGAGTGATTCCTCTTCTTCGGTCTCCAGGGTATAGACCAAGAAAAAGAAGAGAGAGTGAGGTGTGGGCATCCTGGCCGATGACCTCCTCAGTTGAAGAGCAAAACGTATCATCTCGTAAATACAGTTGGCATAATATTTTCCTGATGTCTTGCACTACAAACGTCTGTATGTATTTTCGTACTCTCATTGTAGCATATTATGTATTGTGAAAATATCTTCCAATAAACCAGTCCTCTGTATTACATCGAGCAACAGAACCGGTCAGGATGCTATAAGTATTTGTCTTTATAACTTGTGGTTTATTGCATCTTGAGCTTATGAGTATTGCGTACACACACAAAACGCACACAAACACACACACACACACTCACACACACACACACACACACACATATATATATATATATATATATATATATATGTTTTGCCTTCGCAAATCATGTACTTGGTTTGATATCACATAAACAGAACTTTGTAAATTGTTGGGGAAAAATCAATTTAATAACATTATGGAAAAGGTACAATGGAAAGGGGGTGGAAGATTCGTGTTAAAGGTAAAAGACCGAGATGGACTCAAGGCTCCGACTGAGTTTTAAATGGATCAAATATGCTAAAAATGAAAAGGAAAGTCGACTTTGTAATACATATGAATATAGACAATAACTGTCCAAATTCTTTTTAGTCTCCCCCTCCCTATACCTAATGCTAAACTGGATCAAATGAAATAGGTTGGAATTCTTTTGGTATATATCTTTCTTCTAAGTAAAACCAAATTGTTGTTCCTTTTAATATCTTCTTTATCAAGGGAGTTTGACCTCGAAATCTCAACCTCCAACTTCTTGGTTTACAACGAAAATAAACATCACCGTTTGAAACAGGCATTCACGGCGACAAAAACGAGCCTCTCTCTCTCTCTCTCTCTCTCTCTCTCTCTCTCTCTCTCTAACTTAAGCGTCGGAATAAAGCCAATCAGCCATAACCTTGATCTGTGCGTTGAGATAATTCCATACACACACACATATATACATATATATATATATATATATATATATATTATATATAGATATATATATATATATATGTTTTGTATATATATATATATATATACTTGTTTGTATATATATATATATATATATATACATATATATATATATATATATATATATACTTATATTACCTTGTGAAGTTGTAGAGTGTGATTAGAAACTTCACCTGTAGATGTCATCTCCGGTGCACAGGAGAAGAGACAATGAGAGAGATTCATCTGTCGCCCTTTTGACAGACGACGAGTGTGGGAGGGAAATGGCAGCCAGCGGGAGAAAGGATAGAAGAAAGGAGTGAACTTAATAGATCTTCCAAAAGAGAATACATTGAGAAAAAGGGTCATAGAGTCAAGGGAATTTGGACCCAAGAAAACGCAGATAAAAATCCGGATGAAAGTGAGGAACATTAAGTGGCAGAAATAATGTTTAAACACGAATGCTTAAACAGCCACTATTATTATTATTATTATTATTACTTACTAAGCTACAACCCTAGTTGGAAAAGCAGTATGCTATAAGCCCAGGGGCTCCAACAGGGAAAATAGCTCAGTGCGGAAAGGAAAAAAGGAAAATAAAATATTCTAAGAAGAGTAACAACAATAAATATCTCCTATATAAACTATATAAACTTTAACAAAACAAGAGGAAGAGAAATAAGATAGGAGAGTGTGCTCGAGTGTACCCTCAAGCAAGAGAACTCTAACCCAAGACAGTGAAAGGCCATGGTACAGAGGCTATGGCACTACCCAAGACTAGAGAACAGTGGTTTGATTTTGGAGTGTCCTTCTCCTAGAAGAGCTGCTTACCATAGCTAAAGAGTCTCTTCTACCCTTACCAAGAGGAAAGTGGCACTGAACAATTACAGTGCAGTAACCCCTTGGGTGAAGAAGAATTGTTTGGTAATCTGTGTTGTCAGGTGTATGAGGATAGAGGAGACTATGTAAAGAATATGCCAGACTATTCAGTGTGTATGTAGGCAAAGGGAAAATGAACCGTAACCAGAGAGGAGGATCCAATGTAGTACTGTCTGGCCAGTCAAAAGACCCCATAACTCTCTAGCGGTAGTATCTCAACGGGTGGCTGGTGCCCTGGCCAACCTACTACCTAATCAAAGTAAATGATTTTCAAAAGAATCCACAAATGCTACAATAATCGTTTCAGGTCAGACCAGAAGAAATAAAAAGAAAAATGAGATTAAAGATAGATTTGGAAAGAGGACTTCCAGTCTGAGCGTTACCTTAATATTAGTGTACTGTTTTAGTGTCATGGAAAACAGGGGATAAATTGTATCCAACCATGAAAGAATTGTACTATCAAGAGATATATCCTGAAAAAAGTAGGCGACCTTTTTTTTACTTTTTTGATATTTTGAACCAAAAATTGGGGAAATTGTATAACTTTGAAATTCCTTTTGAAATGAGGGCGTTGGGAAATGGTTTGGCTGATTCCATTGTTTCATAAATGAAGGATTTGTTTCTTAGAAAATTTTAATGATGATGCAGCGAGCAGCGTTAGTGTTTGAATATGATTTGCTAATACAACTTCCATTATTCTGGTGCTTTTTGATCAATGTATGCAGAGAGAGAGAGAGAGAGAGAGAGAGAGAAAGAGAGAGAGAGAGAGAGAGAGAGAGAGAGAGAGAGTCCAAATATGCAAGCAGTTCTCCACTTGATAACAAGCACTCCCATTGACTTCTCCATTAATAACTTAAACGACTACAACCACAAGATGGATCCACTCTCCCCCCCCCTCACTTACTCCCCTCTCCCATCCATTACAACAAGTCTTCTTGGCCAACGTTGGCATAAACTCAAGATGGAATTTATACACAAAACGTTTCATTTCTTGACTAAGGAAAGATATATATATATATATATATATATAAATATATATATATATATATATATATATATATTAGATAGATATATGAATATTATCTATAAGCTATTCTTTATGTGAACAATCTTTCTACATTAAAGAGAATGAAGGAAGCCAACAGTAATTTTGCAGACATAATTGCTGCTTGCATTCAAATATCTGACAATATATTATACTAGGTATTTGAAGTTGCCGTTCAAAATGAAATGATATCACTGTACTTCCGACGCTAATGAGAGTTTATTGAAGTGATATCTACCTGTAGCAATCAATAACTGAACTTGATTAATGGCAGTCTTCTATTTTGACGTCTTGTGTTGATCACATATAAGGAAGGTTCTATTTGTTGAGTCTTCTGGTCAAGAAGTTGTTTCTGTCTACGATTAACTGGTCCACTTGGTTCAGTCTTGTACATCTTTAGTTGTGCAGAACGCAACTTATTCCCCAAAACGAAGTGACTCAAGGCCACTTATCATATTTAAGCGTAATGGGAGAATGTTATCCTTTTGGAATTTTGAATTTTTTTCTGTAAAATTGATTCATTATCCGAGACTAATATCTTTAAAATTATCTCTGTTAGTAATATTGATTATAAAAATCTAGTAAAATGAATGAAAAAAATCTAAAGATGACTGAATACCTTAAAAGTTCTTATTACTATCAGTACGATTTTTATTATTACCAGCTAAGCTACAACCCTAACAGGAAAAGCAGGATGATATAAGCTCAAGGCTCCAAAAGGGAAAATAGCCGAGTGAGGAAAGGAAATGTAACAATGAAAAGAATCTCGTGTTAGCCTGTTCAACATGGAAAAATTTGCTGCAAGTTTGAACTATTGGAAGATTAACTTTTCATCATTAATTGATTAACAGACTTCTATGATTAGTTAGCCATTGAGGGTTAATAGCTATTTATTATCCAAATACGGTGAGTATTATATGAGTTCTTAAATGGTTATAGTTTTTGAGTAATAGCTTAGTATTGCATAAAAACTGTTGATCATTAACCCATCCCTTCAGGTGCATCTACTTTTTGTTTCTTTTCGTTCTTCATTCCATATATATATATATATATATATTTACATATATATACATACATACATATATATATATATATATATATGTATATATATATGTATATATATATATTTACATATATATACATACATATATATATATATATATGTATATATATATATACAATTCAAATAATTATATAAATAACCTAATGTATAAAGTATATTTAGAAGATTTAAGAAGAAAACCTATCTTGAGTTAAAACAAGAAAGGACCACTAAAGTTTGCCCCGTTTCTCCTGAGAAGCTGAGATAAAAATTCACTTTGCTACAATCAGCAGCTGCCGGAGAAAGTGAAATTTGGAAAACAAATCTCCTGAAATTACATAAAAAGATCAGGATATATATCAGTTTAGTGAGATCATTGTTACAGTTTTGGACATGAGTCATGGAATGACAATGAAACAATGCCCAACATATTTGGTATATTGAGAACAAAGCCCTCAGAAGAATATTGAGAGTTGGATAAGCAGGACAGGATTAGAAATGAAAGTATATGAGAGATTACTGGAGTGCAATAGGTGGATTAGATCATGGTGAAGGGTATACCGAGATAATTTTGGCATACTCTCCGCACTCCCCAAGAGAGATTAGTTCCTAAAACGTTTAATTGGGCTCCAAAAGGAACTAGAAGAGTTGGAAGACCCAGACCTACATGGCTGAGGAGTATGAAGAGTGAAGTAGGAGATGCTGAAGTATTGATTTAAAATTTCAAATAGAGACAACTGTAAGATAATGTATTTCATCAACGAATGCATGTAACATTATTGCCATTCCCTTCTTATGTTTTTCTTTCTCTCTATCTGATACGTGGTCTTGAGTCCTTTTTTTCTCGTTTTGGCCATACTGGCATGAGAGAAACACGTAGGAGAAGCCAAATGGGCATGCTTCCCCGTCCATTAAAGATATTTGTTCAGAGAAGACATTGAACGTATCCCTTTTCAAAGGTAAGACTTCGTTATAATCTAGAAAATTATTATAAGAATAGGGAATATTATGTTATAGATAGAGAGGGAAAGCGATCAGAATGGATGCACTGGCTCGTCAATGCCCCGGCAAAGTTTGCATACACCCTCATGATCGTGTTGCATCATTTTACAAGACCCCCTATTTATTCACTTGAGTATGATACATTCTTTTCTTTTTAGAAAAAAAAAGGGGATGTGAACATGTTAGTAACATTACGACCTCCTCGTTTTCCTGAAAACCATATTAAACTGTACGAAAAGTAATGGTTCCTTATATGTAAATTTATTTTCAATGCCAAGAGGGCGTCACGAAGTAGCCGACCTGTAGGACACCTCGGGACTCCCCCTTTCCCTCTCTCCCATGGAAAATTCCATTGTTTACAATCTTAGATTGGGCTATACAATTGTTTCTGAAAGCCCAGCAGATATTTTTCTTATCAACTGAATAGTTATATTTCCTTGGAAAATAGTTTAGGCTATAAAAATCATTCAATGTCGTTAGGTATATGAGTTAACCTATGTCCTCCTATACCCTCCCTAACCTAGACACAGTGGCCACAGAAACCTTCTACAGGCCTAGCCTAGAATTGCCTATAAACCTTGAGTAGGGTATTTTTAAAGAGGTTTGAGGAGGCCTAGCCTATGCTATATTGCGTTAAAGGGCATATTAGCCTAATTTACCTCGCTTAAACCTTGTAAGATTTCCTTTGCCTCTTAAACCTTGAAGGTAACCTCCTCTATGTTCACATATATTATTTGTTCTTTAGGGAAATTGAAAACTATTGTTTCATATTATTGTAAAATTATTAAATAGAAGTATCCTGTAATTTTGTTTTAAAACTGAAGCATAGTAATTATATTTTTTTTTTCTTTGTTATTACAAAGCTTTTGGAGGTAGGCATTATTATTTGAAGAATAAAAAATTATATAACTGTAATTATTACAGGGAATCAGTCTGGGAGATCTGTGATCTTGGACTCAGTCTGGAAGATCAAATTATGGAACAGTGTACAACATTTTGAACTGAATAAAACTAGATAAGGATCACGTCTCTCTCTCTTACACGTCGAATGTCAAGTTCACTTTTGATGAATAACGAAAATTTATGTCAGGAGGAAAAGAAAAATCTACCGTGACATAAGTAACTAATGAAATATAGCAAGAACACTTTCGCTTTCAAGTTCAGTATGCGTCCACAGGTGGTACATAGAATGTGTGGGAGTGTGTGTGTGTGTGTTCGTGCGCGCGCGTGCGCTTGTGTGTGTGTGTCCGGATAAACACAGCAATTAATACTTAATGAAACAAAATGTGGTTATATTGAGACGTAGTAGGCCTATCCTTACGCGCTCCTAGGGCTATATTGGCAAAGATTTATTTCTGAGTTATGATTGCAGTGGGAATCAATAGGAAGGACTCTTTTACGGAAGGAGAGAGAGAGAGAGAGAGAGAGAGAGAGAGAGAGAGAGACGGACCGCCAAGAGCTCAGCAATGAAAGGGAGAGTAGCGACTGACATTACAGCATCGGTGGAGGTGGCTTAGGGTTTTCACTTCGCGCGTCATCTACATTGATTTTACTTTAACTTGTATATAAAACGTATCAATATTGATATACTTGTTAAGGCAAAAGGAGTATAGTGGGATTTACGCTGTGAAAAGAAATAATAGGATGAAAGGAGAGGTATTTATAATGAAGCACAATAGAGTTGAAAGGATTAAAATCTATATGGAGTGTAAGACTCGTTATAGTCATTCACTTGATGTAAGTTATACTTTCCCTGATTGCAGGGTTTGGCTCCTCTAATAAACTCTCCAATCTTTATGCCAAACAAGTTCATCGTTGCCAATCACAAAAGTTTGCAATCACCACGAATGAAATAAAAAAAAAAAAATGGGCGCAGATAAATAGGATGGTATGTAACTCCGGTAAATTTGAATCAATAAATTATGGAAACAGAGAAGGAATGGTATATGCATACAAGGGACCTAATAACGAGACAATCACAAACAAGGAAGCAATTAAAGACCTTGGTGTAATGTTGAATAGGAATATGTTATGCAACGACCAGATAGCAACACTGTTGGCTAAATGTAAAGCAAAAATGGAAATGTTATTCAGACACTTTACAACAAGAAAAGCTGAACACATGATTATGCTTTACAAAACTTATGTACGTAGTACACTCGAGTACTGCAATATGATATGGTACCACACTACAAAAAGGATATTCCACAAATAGAGTGTACAAAGGTCCTATACTGCTAGAATAGAAGAAGTTAAGGATATTGACTACTGGGAAAGACTGCAATTTTTAAAACTATACAGTCTAGAAAGGAGAAGAGAACGCTACATGATAATACAAGCATGGAAGCAAATAGAAGGAATTACTGAAAACATCATGGAGCTCAAAATATCAGAAAGAGCAGGCCGAGGTAGATTTAAAAGTGCCGAAATATATACCAGGAAAACTAAGGAGGGCGCACAGGACATTAATCCACTACGCACCAGCATCGATAATGCAGCGTCTATTTAATGAACTGCCAGCTCATCTAAGAAACATATCAGGAGTGAGCGTAGATGTGTTTGAAAATAAGCTCGATAAATACCTAATATGCATCCCAGACCATCCAAGACTGGAAGATGCAAAATACACCGGAAGATGCATTAGCAACTCTTTGGTGGATATATAAGGTGCCTCACACTGAGGGACCTTGGGGAACCCAAACATTAAATAAGGCAATAAGTAAAGGTAATGCTCTCTCCCTCTCTCTCTCTCTCTCTCTCCTCTCTCTCTCTCCCCTACTTACCTTATAACTCTCCATTACAATCTCTCTCTCTCTCTCTCTCTCTCCTCTCTCTCTCTCTCCTACTTATATTATAACTCTACTTTACAATCTGTCTGTCTGTCTCTCTCTCTCTCTCTCTCTCTCTCTCTCTCTCTCCTACTTATATTATAACTCTCCTTTAAAATCTCTCTCTCTCTCTCTCTCCCCTCCTCTCTCTCTCTCTCTCTCCTACTTATATTACAACTCTCCTTTACAATCTCTCTCTCTCTCTCTCTCTCTCTCTCTCTCTCTCCTACTTACCTTATAACTCTCCGAAACAATCTCTCTCTCTCTCTCTCTCTCTCTCTCTCTCCTACTTACCTTATAACTCTCCCAAACAATCTCTCTCTCTCTCTCTCTCTCTCTCTCTCTCTCCTATTTACCTAATAACTCTCCATTACAATCTCTCTCTCTCTCTCTCTCTCTCTCTCTCTTCTACTTACCTTATAACTCTCCATTACAATCTCTCTCTCTCTCTCTCTCTCTCTCTCTCTCTTTCCTACTTACCTTATAGCTCTCCATTATAATCTCTCTCTCCTCTCTCCGTTACAATTTCTCTCTCTCTCTCTCTCTCTCTCTCTCTCTCTCTCCCCTACTTACCTAATAAATCTCCATTACAACCCCCCTCTCTCTCTCTCTCTCTCTCTCTCTCTCTCTCTCTCCAATCAGTGAAAGGCAGGAATCTCTGTCCCTCTAGTCTTCCTGATTATTAGGGACGTTTATACGCTGCTTATCTGCGACCTGATTTCTCTCGTTCCGCAGCCTAGTTCCTTAAATCATATCCAAGCGATTTTCTTACCTGATTATCTGAGGTCGATCTATTTACGTCGTTACCTTAATTTCATATAATATTATACCGAATAGTGCAGTGGGTGTCAAGTCTCAATGGGACCCTTTTGTTTATTTTAGAGATATATTAGCAACTATGGCTTGTTGCAAGTTACTTTATTGACTTCAGGCTTAATTGTAAACTGATTTTGAAGTCATTTGGTCTGTGGTGTATATATTATCTCAAGTATAATGTGCAAACACACACACACACACACACACACACACACATATATATATATATATATATGTATGTATATATATATATATATATATATGTATATATATATATTTATATAGAAATATATATATATATATATATATATATATTTATATAGAAATATATATATATATATATATATATATATACCCCGTACACTTCTCCCCTACATCATACACGTCCCCCCAAACCCGATTCACCTCTCAGACCACACACACCTCTCCCACAAACGGGGTTTGTGAGAGAGGTATGTGTGCTGTGGGAGAGATGCACAGGGGTTCAAGGAAAGGTTTATTGGGTGTTGGAGAGGTGTATGGAATGTGGGAGAGAAGCACGAGGTGTCTATTAAATTTCTTATTCCTGATCTAGATATTAATCTCTGGCACCGTCGATCAATTAGTTCATTATGCATGTTGCATAAGATTTTTCATAACTCTGACCATCCTTTACATTCAGATCTCCCTGGACAATTCTATCCTGTTCGTAATACTAGGCAGGCAGTTAATTCTAATAGCCCAGGCCTTCTCCATCATAAGACTCAATACTACGCAGTACTCTAGAAGTTTTATTCCAGCTGTTACCAAGTTGTGGAATGATCTTCCTAATCGGGTTGTTGAATCAGTAGAACTTCAAAAGTTCAAAGTTGGAGCAAATGCTTTTTTGTTGACCAGACGGACATGAGTCTTTTTATAGTTTATACATGACATTTTTGTTGTTGACGTTGTTAATAGTTTATATATGATATATCTCTTTTGACATTACTTTTTTTAGAATGATTTATTGTTAATTTGTTCTCTTCAGTTATTTATTTCCTTATTTCCTTTCCTCACTGGGCTATTTTTCCCTATTGGAGCCCCTGGGCTTATAGCATCTTGCTTTTCCAATTAGGGTTGTAGCTTGGATAGTAATAATAATAATAATAATATATATACATATATATATAAACAGCTTCTTCCTCATTGACTAAGTTGAGAACCTCCTTTTTCATATGTGGGATTGGTTCATGGGGTGTCGTAGAGGTGTTTGGGGTGAGGGAAGAGGTGTATGGGATGTAGGAGATGTTCATGTGGTGTGAGGGAGCGGTTTCTGGGCTGTGGGAGAGATGCACAGGGGTTAAAGGAAAGGTTTATTGGGTGTTGGAGAGGTGTATGGAGTGTGGGAGAGAGGCACGGAGTATGCAAGAGAGGTGTATAGGGTGTTGGAGAGGTGTATGGGGTGTGGGGAGAGGTGTATCGGGTGGGGGGAGAAGTGTATGTGGTCTTGTAGAAGTGTATGGGGTGGTGGAGGAGAGGTGTATAGGGTGTTCGAGAGGTCCATAACGTGTGAGATAGGTGTATGGGATGTGGAGGAGAGGTGTATGGGGTGTTGGAGAAGTGAATGGGGTGTAGAAGAGGATTATGGGGTGCTGGAGAGGTGCGTGGGTTTAGGGAAGAAGGTGTATGGGGAGTGGGAGATGTGTAGGATGTGTGGGAGAGGTGCATGGGGTGTGGGAGAGGTGCATGGGGTGCGGGGAAGGTGTATGGGGGGTGTGAGATAGATGTATGGGGTATAGGGGCGCTGCCTGGGGTGTGGAAGAGGTGTATAGCATTTGGGGGAGAGGTGTATGGGGTTTGTGAGAGAGATGTATGGGGCGTGGGTGTGGTTCATGGAGTGTGGGATAGTTGTGTGGGGAGTTGTGGTGAGGTTCCTGGGTTGTGGGAGAGGTGCAGGGTGATTAGGGGAGAGTTGTAAGGGGTGTTGGAGAGGTGTATGGAGTATGAGAGAGGTGCTTGGGGGTGTGATAGAGGTGTATGGGGTGTATGGAAAAGGTGTAGAGCATATTAGAGAGTTGTTGGTTGGGTGGGAGAGGATAAAGTGGTCTAGGAGAGGTGTATGGGGTGTGGGAGAGGTGCATGGGGAGTGGAAGAGGAGTATCGGGTATGGGAGAGGTTTAAGGGATGTGGGAGAGTAGTATCGGGTGTGGGAGAGGTGCATGGGGTGTGGAAGAGGAGTATCGGGTGTGGGAGAGGTGTAAGGGATGTGGGAGAGGTGCATGGGGTTTGAGGGAGAGGTTTATGGGTTATGGGAGAGGTGTATGGGGTGTGGGAGAGGTGCTAAGGGTGTGATAGAGGTGTATGGGCTGTAGGGGAGAGGTGTAGAGCATATTAGAGAGTTGTTGGTTGGGTGGGAGAGGATAAAGTGGTCTAGGAGAGGTGTATGGGGTGTGGGAGAGGTGCATGGGGAGTGGAAGAGGAGTATCGGGTATGGGAGAGGTTTAAGGGATGTGGGAGAGGTGCATGGGGTTAGAAGGAGAGTTTTATGGGTTGTGGGAGAGGTATATGGGGTGTGGGAGTTGTGTATGGGGTTTGGGAGACGTGCAAAGGTTGTGGGAGAGGTGTGAGGGGTGTAAGAGAGAAGTGTATGGGGTGTGGTAGAAGTGCATGGGGTGTGGGAGAGGTGTATGGGGTGTGGGGGAGAAGTTTACGGGGGGAGAGTTCTATGTGTGTGGGGGAGAGGTGTATGGGGTGTGAGAGAGTTCCATTGGACGTTGGAGAGAGGTACGGGGTGTGGGAAGGGTGTATGGGGTTTGGGTGACAGGTGGTTGGGGTGTGGTGAAGTGCAAAGCGTATAGGAGAGGTGTATGGGTTTTGGGTGAGAAATACAGGGGTGTGGGGGAGAAGTGTTTAGGGTGTGGAAAAGGTGTATGAGGTTTGGGAGAGAAATGTATGGGGTGTGTGGGAGAAGCAAGGAGTGTGGGAAAGGTGGATGGGGCATGGGGGAGAGTTGTGTGAGGCGTGGGGGAGAAGTGCATGGTGTAGGGGAGAGGTCTATAGGGTCGGGGAGATGTGTATGCCGTTTTGTGAGAGAGGTGTAAGGGGTGTGGGAGAGGTGCAAGGGGTGTCAGAGAGTTATGTGGGGTATGGGGAAGATGTATATGGGGGTGTGGGATAGGTTCAAGAGATGACAGAGAGGTGTATGGGATGTGGGGGAAAGGTGTATGGGGTGTGAAGGAGAGGGTTTGGTGTGTTGGGGATGTGTAGAAGGTGTGGGATTGGTGCATGGGGTTTCGTAGAGGTATTTGGGGTGTGAGAAGAGGTGTATGGGGTGTGGGAGAGATTCATAGAGTGCGGGAGAGTTGTGTGTGGTGTGGGAGAGAGGTTTCTGTGCTGTGGGAGAGATGCACAGGGGTTCAAGGAAAGGTTTATTGGGTGTTGGAGAGGTGTATGGAATGTGGGAGAGAAGCACGAGGTGTGCAGGAGAGGTGTATGGGGTGTTGGAGTGGTGTAAGGGGTGATAGGGAGAGGTTTGGGGCACGTTGGAGAGTTGTTTGTGGTTTGGGAGAGGTTTTTGGGGTGTAGTGAGAGGTGTATGTGGTCTTGTAGAAGTGTATAGGGTGGTGGGGGAAAGATTTATAAGGTGTTCAAGAGATCCATAGGGTGTGAGATAGGTGTCTGGTGAGTGTAGGAGAGGTGTATGGGATTTGAAGAGGTGAATGGGGTGTAGAAAAGGATTATGGGGTGGCGGAGAGGTGCGTGGGGTTTAGGGAAGAAGGCGTATGGGGTATGAGGGTGAGGTGTATGGGGCTGTGGGAGAGGTGCATGGGGTATGGGAGAGGTGCTTGGGGTGCGGAAAAGGTGTATGGGGTGTATGACAGAGGTGTATAGGGTGTGGGAGAGCTATATGTGGTGTGGAAGAGGTGCATAGCATTTGGGGGAGAAGTGTATTGGGATTGTGAGAGAGATTTATGGGGTTTGGGAGACGTGTATGATTTGGGGGAGAAGTGTACAGGATTTGTGAGAGAGGTGTCTGTGATGTGTGAGACGTGTATGGATTTTGAGAGACGTGTAGGATGTGGGGGAGAAGTGTACGGGTTTTGTGAGAGAGGTATCTATGGTGTATGAGAGGTGTATGGGGTTTGGGAGACGTGTATGATGTGGGGGAGAAGTGTCCGGGGTTTGTGAGAGAGGTGTCTGTGGTGTGTGAGAGTTGTAGGGGGTTTGGGAGAGGTGTATGATGTAGGGGAGAAGTGTACGGGGCTTGTGAGAGAGGTATCTGTGGTGTGAGAGAGGTGTATGGGGTTTGGGAGACATGTATGATGTGGGGGAGAAGTGTACGGGGTTTGTGGGAGAGGTGTGTGTGGTCTGAGAGGTGAATCGGGTTTGGGGGACGTGTATGATGTAGGGGAGAAGTGTACGGGGTTTTTAAGAGAGATATCTGTGGTGTGTGAGAGTTGTATGGGGTTTGGGAGACGTGTATGATGTGGGAGAGAAGTGTACTGAGTTTGTGAAAGAAGTGTATGGGGTGTGGGAGAAGTGCATGGGGTGAGGAGGATGTGTATGATGTAGGGAAGAAGTGTATGGGATTTGTGAGAGAGGTGTATGGGGTGTGCGAGAGGTGCAAGGGGTTAGGAGGGTGTGTATGATGTGGGGAAGAAGTGTACGCGATTTGCGAGAGAGGTGTATGGGGTATGGGAGACGTGTATGATTTGGGGAAGAAGTGTACAGGATTTGTGAGACAGGTGTATGGGGTGTGTGAGAGTTGTATGGGGTTTGGGAGACGTGTTTGATGAGGGGGAGAAGTGTGTTGGGTTTGTGAGAGAGGTATCTGTGGTATTAGAGAGGTGTATGGGGTGTGTGAGAGTTGTATGGGGTTTGGGAGGCGTGTATGATGTGGGGGAGAAGTGTACGGGGTTTGTGAGAGAGGTGTGTTTGGTGTGTGAGAGATGTATGGGGTTTGGGAGAGGTGTATGATGTGGGGGAGAAGTGTACGGGGTTTGTGAGAGAGGTATCTGTGGTGTGGGGGAGGTGTATGGGGTTTTGGAGACGTGTAAGATGTGGAGGAGAAGTGTACGGGGTTTGTGAGAGAGGTATGTGTGGTGTGGGAGAGGTGTATACGGTATGGGAGGCGTGGATGATATGAGGGAGAAGTGTACAGGGTTTGTGAGAGAGGTAGCTGTGTCGTGTGAGAGGTGTATGGCGCTTGGGAGACAGGTATGATGTGGGGGAGAAGACTACAAGGTTTAAGAGAGAGGTGTGTGGGGTCTGTGAGAGGTGTATGGGTTTTGGGAGACGTGTATGATGTGGGGGAGAAGTGTATGAGGTTTGTGAGAGAGGCGTCTGTGGTTTGGGAGAGGTGTATGGAGTATGAGTGACGTGGATGATATGGGGGAGAAGTGTACGGGGTTTGTGTGAGAGGTATATGGGTTTTGGGAGACGTGTATGATGTGGGGGAGAAGTGTACGGGGTTTGTGAGAGAGGTATTTGTGGTGTGGGAGAGATGTATGGGGTTTGGGAGAGGTGTATGATGTGGGGGAGAAGTGTACGGGGTTTGTGAGAGAGGTATCTGTGGTGTGGGAGAGGTGTATGGGGTTTCAGAGACGTGTATGATGTAGGGGAGAATTGTACAGGGCTTCTGAGAGAGGTATTTGTGGTGTGAGAGATGTGTGTGGGGTATGGGAGACATGGATGATTTGGGGGAGAAATGTACGGGGTTTGTGAAAGAGGTGTGTGTGTTGTGTAAGAGGTGTATGGGGTTTGGGAGACGTGTATGATGTGGGGGAGAAGTGTACGGGTTTTTTGAGAGAGGTATCTGTGTTGTGTGAGAGGTGTATGGGGTTTGGGAGACGTGTATGATGTGGGGGAGAAGTGTACGGGGTTTGTAAGAGAGGTGTCTGTGGTGTGTGAGAGGTGTAGGGGGTTTGGGAGAGGTGTATGATGTCGGGGAGAAGTGTACGGGGCTTGTGAGAGAGGTATCTTTGGTGTGGGAGAGGTGTATGGGGTTTGGGAGACGTGTATGATGATGGGGAGAATAGTGTGCGGGGTTTGTGGGAGAAGTGTCTGTGAGAGGTGTATGGGGTTTGGGAGAGCTGTATGATGTTGGGGAGAAGTGTACGGGGTTTTTGATAAATTTTTTATGGAACCTTTGATGCATAGTCGATTGATTCTGGTTCTATGACGATTTTTGAAATGCGAGAAATATTAGAGTTAGAGACGTGAAGAGGAAGTGTGTAAATGTTGGTGATAGAAAAATGTAAAAGGTTGGAAATTTTGGTGATAGAAAAATTACAAAGATTGGAAATGTTGGTGATAGAAAGATGTAAAAGTTTGGAAATGTAGGGGATAGAAAAATTACAAAGATTGGAAATTTTGGTGATAGAAAGATGTAAAAGGTTGGAAATGTTGGTGACTGAAAAATTACAAAGATTGGAAATGTTGGTGATGGAAAGATGTAAATGGTTTGAAATGTTGGTGATAGAGTAATTACAAAGATTGGAAATGTTGGTGATAGAAAGATGTAAAAGGTTTGAAATGTTGGTGAAAGAAAAATTACAAAGATTGGAAATGTCGGTGATGGAAAGATGTAAACGGTTTGAAATGTTGGAGAGAGAAAGATGAAAAAGGTTGGAAATGCTGGTGTTAGGAAGATGAAAAACGTTGGAAATGCTGGTGATGAAAGTGAAAAGGGGTGGAAAAATCGGTGATAGAAAAGTGAAAAAGGGGCGGAAATTTTCTGAGAGAGAAGTTAAAAGGGAGAAAATGCTGGTGATAGAACATTAAAAAGGAGTGAAAATGTTGGTGAAAATAAAAAAAAATTATATAAAGGGATGGATTTGTTGGTAATCGAAAAGTGAGAAATTGCGGAAATGTTGGTGATAGAAGATTTTTAGAATGGTAAAAATGTTGGTGATAGAAAAGTGAAAAAGGATGGAAATGATGGTGATAGTAAAGTGGAAAAGGGTGAAAATATCAGTGTTAGAAAAATAATAAAAAACGATGGAAAGGTTGGTGATCGAAAAGTAAAAATGGGTAGAAGTTTTGGTGAGAGAAATTTTAAAGAATGTTTATGATAGAACAGTGAAAAAAGGATGTAAATGCTGGTGAAAGAAAAAAATGATAATAAAGGATGGAAATGTTGGTGTTCAAAAAGTGACAAAGGGTTGAAATGTTCCTGATAGAGAATTTAAAAAAATAGGGGAATGTTGGTGATAGAAAAATGATAAAGGGTGGAAATCCTGGTGATAAAACGAATGATAAAGTTCGGAAATCTTGGTGATAGAAAAGGAAAAAAAAAAGTTGATAGAAAAATGAAAAAAGGTTGGAAATGTTGGTGATAGAAAAGTGGAAATACTGGTGATAGAAAAGAAAAAAAAAAAGTGGAAATTTTAGTGATAGAGAAAGGATGGAAATGATGGTAATAAAAAAGGAAAACAATGTGGAAATGTTGGTGATAGAAAAGTTTAAAATGATGGAAATGTTGTTGATAGAAAAGTGAAAAATGGTGGAAATGTTGGTGATAGAAAAGTGAAAAATGGTGGAAATGTTGGTGATAGAAAAGTGAAAATGGTGGAAATATTGGTGATAGAAAAGTGAAAAATAGTGGAAATGTTGTTGATAGAAGAGGGAAAAACAGTGGAAAAGTTGATGATAGAAAAGTGAAAACGGTGGAAATGTTGATGATAGAAAAATAGATAATGGTGGAAATGTTGGTGATAGAAAAGGGGAAAATTGTGGAAATGTTGTCGATAGAAAAGGGGAGAATTGTGAAAAAAATTTTGATAGAAAAGTGAAAAATGGTAGAAATTTTGTTGATAGAAAAGTGAAAAATAGAGGAAATTTTGTTGATAGAAAAGTGATAACGGCAAAAATTATGGCATTTGTTATTTCAGTGATTATAATTGTGCAAAACTCGTTAATTCCAGCGTTGTGATTTTATTATATTTTAGGATATCTGTGACCAAGTTAAGATAGATTATACATCGACCTTAGTTAATGAAAAAGCTATTTATTATTATTATTATTATTATTATTATTATTATTATTATTAGCTAAGCTACAACCCTAGTCGAAAAAGCAAGATACTATAAGCCCAAGGGCTCCAACAGGGAAAAATTGCCCAGTGAGGAAAGGAAATAAGGAAATATCGTATTACTCCCGTAAATATGTTTATGTAATTATGTTTCTCTCTGGTTATGTATCTGAAGTTGTTTTTAAGTCCTTGATGTATCTTCAGAGAGAGGAGGAGGAGAATCTCAGATACAAATAATTGTGGGGTTTTCTTTGCCAAAAATCCATTTCTTTTGCTATATCCTCGTTCGTAAATGTATTCTTTATTTTACGTTTGGAATTCTATTTGTCCTTTATTGTCGTTTTTATAATTATATAAATCAGCAGAAGAAACAATAAATGCAAAATCTTAATTTATATCTTATATTCCCGTTTCAGTTACCCCCCCCCCCCCCTTGTAATGATCGGAATATCTTGACAGCATCAAAACAAAAACTTATCTTGAAATTATGTGTACAATACATTATCTTCATTTATTGTAGTGTTAGATACAGCGCTAAAATTTTAATGATAAGTTTCCATATTTAACGGTTGTTTACGAACACAGTAAGGAATATTCTTATCAATTAGTTTAGTATGCATAATTCTTTTTTCTTAATCCAATTAATCAAAACATATTGTGAGGGATATATTTAATTTCCAATGTCCATAATTTACAGTTTTTTCACGAACACAGTGAAGAATAATTTTATTAATTAGTTTATAACTTACTGACATAAGTTTTTTCTTAACCCAGTTAAATGAGCATATTTTTAGGAATATATTCAATTTTATAAACTGCAACATTAGTATTAAATGATCGAGTTTCTTACCTCAGTCATGAGACAATCGGCTCCTGAAGTTACTTCTTCTTTTCTAAAAATTATGATGTCGGAATTGTAGTTTGGCACTAGTCTATCCTGAGCTCTCTCTCTTCTGTCTACACTCACTGGTTAGGTCAGGTCGCCCAGTGACCTATGTTAATCACCACTTATGTTGGACACACACACACACACACTCTTTCTAAACAACCACAACACTGAGTCTGCCCTACAGTCAGTCGAAACCCCGGCCCGGGGCTGGACGCTATATGAGGAGCCTCGTGGAAGAGGGAGGAGCCTGCCCGCATGCAGCCAATAAGACAGCGCGACTCAACGCTGTACCCCTCCTACTATTCCCCAACCCTCCCTTGATTTTACTGTACCCCTTCTATCACCTGGTTAAGGACCTCTCTCTCTCTCTCTCTCTCTCTCTCTCTCTCTCTCTCTCTCTCTCTCTCTCTCTCTCTCTCGGGTTACCCCAGATTGTAAAAGTAAAGGTCAAGGGTCCCTGATATCGCAAGTTAATATCAAAATCAGCCTCAGACAAACATTTAATTATTGAGGTCTCTTATTAGACAAAAGTCCTTGGAAGGAATTTATGGATATTCTCCTGCTGTAGTTGTAGGAATTCCTCTGCTGATTGCCTTCTCTTATCATTGGGGATGCATTAGTTTATATGGAAGGCTTATGTATAGGTTTATCTTGTGAGTCTTGGAAGTGGGATAAGTTTGACACTAAATTCTTTTGATATTTTAAGAATCTAAGAGGAATTATTTTAAGAGAATTATTTGATA
>NC_090758.1:38648559-38681059 GCF_036898095.1 Palaemon carinicauda
GGATGGAGGCCCCCAGCAACACAACCGTCGCGCTTGGCAGGTACCGCAAGCACAAGGACAGCCCCCAGCGGTGCCAGCGGCACCAAGAACGACCTAATAGGAAGAAGATCAATGACAGCACCCCAGCAACCAGTTATCAAAGTTAAGTTCCATTCTGGTATTAAAAACTGTTTAATAGATACAGGGGCATTTGTGTCTCTTATTGTGGAAACACATTACAGTAAATCAAGTTCAAAATGAGGTTCCTTTAAAATGTCAAGGTCTCGGGAGAGAAGAAGTCCTCATAAATAGTTTTTGTTCACAACCTTTTGAGTTGGGAGACGAGAAACTCATTCATGATTTCTACGTCATCCCTGAGTTAGGTATTACGGAGATAGATGTCATATTTGGTTCAGATGTGATCAGGTTATTAGGTTTAAATGTACTATCGTGTCCTGAGGGAGTGACTGCAACTATGAGGGATCGTATCCTACCCATAGGAGGGACAGTTACATCAGTAGCACCCGTAATAGAATCTGTTGTTAACGTAACTGATAAGTGGGACCTTCGACTTACACAAGAAGTGAGTATAGACACTTGTGTTGCCATGATAATTGAACTGTGTGTGTGTAACAAAGATTTGAAGGAAAAGGTGGGCATACTTACGCCTTATGTAGACTATGAAGATAACTTGTTGCAGGACTCAATAGTGCAGATAAAGGAGGGGAAAGTGAGGATATTGTCCCATAACTTTGCATCGGTACCAGTGTTAATTAAAGAGAATACGCTAATTGCGTGGGTGACAAGATAGAAGCTATTTGAACTTATCCGAAACCCCTAACCCCTAAGCAAGTTAGTTCATTTTGGGGTTAGCCTCTTATTACAGACGATTCATTAAAGATTTCAGAAAAATCTCGCGACCCCTAGATAAACTTAAAAAAAAAGAGAATTTTGAATGGAGTCGAGAACATGAAGATGCATTTCAAAGGTTGAAACAAGCTATGTCTGAAGATAGTTTCTTAGTCTTCCCTAAATTTGATCGGGAATTCTATGAGACATGCGATGCTAGCAATGTTGCCATTGGGGGAGTAATAGAACAACTGGATGATGACGGAGTTCTCCGCCTGGTAGCCTTCACCTCACGAGCGTTAAAGGGCCCGGAAACCCGTTATTCAGTGTTAGATAAAGAGGCACTGGCCATTAAGTGGGTATTAGAATGGAATCGTTATTTTCTGTTGGAACATAGAATTTGTATCAAATCTGATCGTCAACCCCTATCGTATATTTACAAGGAATCAGATTTGTCAAGTTGTCAGGCTAGATGGCTGGAAGCCTTGTTAGAATTCAATATCGTTGGATTCGAATACATCCCTGGACGAACTAATATAGTAGCGGATGCCTTATCTCGTTCTGTGGCCGCTATAACGAGGTCGATGAGTACGTCACGGGCTCTGCGAGAAGGCAAGCAGACGGTACTCAGTGACCCCTCCCAGCTTGGAGAGACATCAGCTGATAGGACGGAGCGTGTGAGGGAGTTTGTTGGGCCCAGTGAGAGAATGAATGACGCGAATGACCAGCGTATGAATGAACCTGTCCTTTAAGCTCACGACGTCCATGATGATGATTGTGATTGGGAAATAACACAACTATTAAAGGCAAAAAATTAAAATCCTGTATGGGGAAGAGTTGAGGCTTACGTTAGAGGGGAAACAGAAGAATTTCCTACTGACGTCTCGCTTCCATCTCATAGATTTGTAATCGAAGACGATGTTTTGTATGTCACTGATTTGAAACCAAATGAGTTAGTTCATCGAACTGTATTACCCACTCCTCTCATAAGTAAGGCCATAGCATTATCGCATTCATCGCCAGTATCCGGTCACGTGGGCATAGCGAATACACTCAGAAGAGCCACTGATCATTTTTATTGGAAAGGCATGAAACGAATGATAAAGGATTATGTAGACACGTGTCATTTTTGTCACCTGTTCCGATCACATAGATTAAATGTACCTCCCACTTGAGTCTGGCCTTTAGTTAAAGAGAAATGGCAACGCATACACAATGATTTGATAGGCCCATTGCCTGTATCACAGGCAGGACATAAGTATATTTTTGTTCTAGTAGACGAGCGAACTAGATATACATTCGTGCAACCTTTGATTGACAAGCCTGACCAGGAAGTCGCTAGAACTCTTAAAGCTTTCGTTGAATAATCCAGTACTCCTAGAGAAATTGTATCAGATCACGGAACCGAATTTGTAAATGAAGTATTCAGTCGAATATCTGAATAGTATGGCATTAAGCATTCTTCCATTCATGCGTATAGACCTAGTTCAAACGGGTTGATAGTCTGAATTGGGTCTTGATTAGTATGCTTAAATACCTAGTAGCAGATAACCTGAATATATGGTCAGATATGTTGTCTACAGCTCAGTTTGCTCTAAACACTGGATAAAATGATAGTGTTGGCAATACGCCTTATTATTTGGTTTTCGGTCAAGATCCAAATTTACCATATGATGTTTTCACGAAAAAGGTAAAACTACCTGCGTTCAATGTAAATGATTATCAAACTTACATTGCTAATGTAAATAAGAGGGCTTTTGAAATTACTGGTAAGTTTTTAAAGATAGCCTAGGAGAGGAATATTCATAGTTTTAACAGGATATTTAAAATGAAAACACATGAAATTCAGATTGGTGATCATGTGTATATAAAGCGGCTTCAGGGTAAAGAGCATAAGTTTGAATCAGCTTTTATTGGACCATTCAATGTGATCCATATGAACCATGATAAGATAACTGTGAAGAGTATTGCAAAAGGTAATGTATATGAGGTTTGCACATCCATCATCAAGATTGTGCCAGAAAACGAGATAATGAGTTCAGGTGTTAGATTTCTCTCTAACTGGCATCAAATTAGGAGTAAGTCTTTATTTATCAACTTACCTGCACTGTAAAAAGTTGTAATAATCTTGAAAACTGTTCGAACTTAAAAGTTCACTCTTTAATGGAGGGAACACACGTTCCAAGGAATGCGGCCGTCTTCAGGGTATATCGATTTGAGCTCAACTAACTCTTCCAGTCTGATTCAACTTGAAAACGACTCCCGTTTTCTTTCCTTTGTTCGAATACTCTCGAACAATCGTTGAAAAATAAAGACGGAAAATCAAAACTGTTTCCTTATAAGGAATATATTTAACGTTTAATTAATAAATTCAATTAGAATACAAAAAAGGGGAAAGTTAAACATTTACATTTAATATTAACAAAAGGCAATCATTCAGTTTACTTTTCGTCCATGACCGAACACCAAAACAAAACAGAAAAGTAAGAACGACCTAACTAGTCAATTCGACTATTTCCCGAGAATGCAATAACACTCTCCAATCAACTATTTCTACATCTTCCCCAAACAACAAAAAGAAAAGTGGTTACACAAAGAACCATTTTGACAGAATAACTCAGCAACAAAGAACACTTAAAAAACAAAAAAACATTATTTACAATCTACCCTCCCGAGCTAAGTTCCTTATCAAATTTCTGGAGGCAAGAGCAGTACTGTGGGTAGGGCTGGTATATACTTCATCCGGCGAAGCTGTTCCAGTGTCAAGTATTTCATCTGTCTGAAAGTTACCAACATTGTCCTCTTTTTCAATTTGAACATGTAAATTAGGATCATTAAGCTCAGAATATAATTCTATAGGTATTGAAAAACTAACATTAATTACGCTTTCAGTTTTATCAAGCTTAACAATACGAACAGTACGAACAACCCCTTCGTCGTCACTAAATGTTTCAACAATTCTAACTAATGGCCAATAAGTTCTAGATCTTGTAGGAAATTTAAAGAGAGCAATTTCCCCTTTTTCCCACTTTCTTGGAGGCTGAAAAAGGCATCTGTCCTTTTCCCTTAAACTTGATAGATATTCAGAAACCCACTTTTCCTTAAAGCTTTCGTAAAATCCATCCCTAGTTTCCTTATATCTAACTCACTCTCACAAGATCTATAAGTTAAAGGCCTATTGTTTAAAATTTTCTGAATTTCAGAGAGGAAAGTGACAAATTCAGAGAATGAAGGAGTATATCTACCAAGTGTTTTGAGAAGGCAATGCTTCACAGTTTTAATTAATCTCTCCCAAACAGCACCATACCACGCTGCGTATACGGGGATAGTCTTATGTGAAATTGAAGCGCCTCTCCACAAACTCAGAAGAAGTAAGTAACTGTTCAATTATATTACCAGCCTGTAAAAAGGATTTGGCATTGTCAGAATAAACAGCGACAGGAACACCAAACCTATTAGAAAACCTAATGAAAGACAATATAAATTCTGAAGTTGACATAGACTGGACAACTTCCAAATGTATAGCTCTTGTATTAAAACAAGTGAAAATAAGATTGTACGCCTTAAATTTTTCTCCATTTTTCTCCTTCAACCATAAGTGGCCTGTATAATCTACACCAGTATGAGCAAAAGGCACACTTAAATTAACCCTGGAAGAAGGAAGCGAAGAAGGAGAAGGGTACTTCACTGTGCTAGCATTATAACGCTTGCATGCAATACAATCCTTCAGGACAGACAAAACTGCTTGCCTGGCCTTTACAATCCACAAACCATGCATGCACAAAAAACTAAGAGTGGATTGCAAACCCATATGCATAGACTTACAATGGGCATAATAAATCAACAACCGAGTCAAATGATGCTTCTTGTCCACAAGAATAGGATTGACAATTTCAAATTTTAAAGTAATATTCTTGTCAATCCGACCTTTAGTTCGCATTATACCTTTCACGTCCATAAACAAATTGAACTGCCTTCCTAAAGGTGGAACATCAACTGAAGAATCTCTACTCTTCAGATAAGATCATTCAAGAGGAAAAGCTTCCTCTTGCATCAACCTTAGAAGGTAATTAGAAGCTGCTTCAACAGGCTCAGCTTCAATTTTCCTAAACTTATGTACAACAGTAAATACCTTCGAAACTACACTTATAAGTCTAGAAAAGCTAGAAAAATTTCTAATATTTACAAGAGGTTCCTTTTTATGGAACATTACAGGAAAAATCAAGTCACCCTTCATATTATCAGGAATACAACCCAAAAGACCCTTAGGCCACTCGTCAGGAGAATTCAACCAAGAAGGCCCTTTGATCCAAAGACTGGAATTTTCAAGAAAGTGCTTACTAGTACAAGGTTTAGTTAGTAAATCATCCTGATTGCTAGATGAAGGAATATAAGCTAATGAAACTCTACAAAATCTATCAAAAATCCTATCTAACAGACTAGAAATTTCCCTCAACCTATTATTTACAAATGTGTTTCTCTTAGGAGCCCTATTAGTTAAAATCCAACTAAGAACTACTTGGCTATCTATAAAAAGAGTTATGCTTTAAATTTCAGCACAATTTAATAGATTACTTTCAAAAATGGTGTCAAAACACTTCAAAGCTAATTGGGCAGCCAAAAGTTCTAAAGTAGGGAGAGTCTTCTCCTTAATAAGGCTAACCTTGGTTTTAGCAAATATCAGGGAACTATGATCACCTTGCAGAGCATACATAGCACAACCATAGGCTTCCTTAGGAGCATCGGCAAACAAAAACAGCTTAACAGGATAATCAGTTTTATAAGTTTGTCTAGAAAAGGAAGTTTGACAAACTTCACTGTAAGAATTACAAAATTTACTCCATAGTTTAGAAATTTCAGCACTAGCTGTTTCATCCCAGTTCGTAACTTGCTGGCACAACTTACGAATAATAAGCTTGCCCTGCAGCATTATAGGAGCAAATATTCCAATAGGATCACAGACAGATGACAAAGCTGACAAAATCTGACGCTTTGAGGAAGCACCCTTGTTCAATTGCTTAACCTTTAATTGTAAGGTATCTTGGTCAGAGTCATAAATAAATCCTAAAGTCTTCATTTCAGAAGAAGCTACCTTTTCATCTTCATCAAGAGTAGACAACAAAGCAGGAATGTTAGAACCCCACTCCCGCAAAGGCAACCCCCCTGAATTCATAATTTTCTTAACAGAATTGATAATAAATGGCATCTGGGCTCCCTGATTAGAAGAGAGCACTAAGTTATCCATATAAAATTTGTCTCTAATCAGAGAAGCTACTTCATTCCCTCTATAGCTAGACAAATGATGTTGAATAATATAATTCAGTATAAAGGGAGAACTTACAAATCCAAAAATTATAGTATTATATCTATAAGCAACAAACTTCCCATTTATCTTTCTAACGAAACAAAATCTATTTCGATCTGTCTCTAAATATAACCTAACTTAGAGAAAAGCCTTGACTTTATCAGCTACAACTACATAATCATTATTCCTGAAATACAGAACCATAGACAACAAGTTGTTCATCAAATCAATACCACGGGAACGCGGCTTCATTTAATGAAGGAGCTTTTCCCATCTTTAAACTACAATTAAATACAGGACGGATTTTAGTGGTGACATTTTCATCATTTCTGATGACAGGACGATGAGGATTGATTATTTGACCCGCGGCTCTATTTTTAACAGGCTCAATAATGTCAAGCTCCTCCTGTCTATCAAAAACTTCCTCATATTTAGAGGATATATTCTGATCTTCTAATTTAGAATAAATCCGTTCAGCAACTGCCAAAGAAATCTTTAAATTGTTTGGGACTTTTTCAATTAAATCCTTTTTCCATGGTGACTGGACGTGATAATGTCCTTCATGGAAAGAAATTGATTTAGCAAATTCAGCAACTTGTTGGTCTTCATAAGGAAGAGAATTTTCATCTTTAATCCCAATCGATTCTAGATTATAGAAATTGTCGAGTCCATACTCTACACAAGATTCAGAAAAGATATCATTCAATGGATCGAACTTATAGCCTACTGGATTGACTGCAAAATTCACTAATAGCTTCTGTTTTTCAAGTTGCTTAGGAGGAACAAATTCCAGAAGTCTATTCTTATCAGGCTTAGAAGTCTGTTTACTCTCCAAATTAAGGGAAGAATTATAAAAAAACTCTAGATTCTCTGTTACATTCAGGTACATATTTAATTTCCTTATTAGGAATAAACCTAACAGATTTAGTCTTACCATTACCTCTTGGTCTATTTTCCAAGATTTTATTACTATCAATTTTAGGACAAGACTCTACCTTTCTTACTGGTTTACGAGGCTCATAAGAATCAATTCTCTTATAAAAAAAGCTTCCTTTGTGAAAGATGAACACAATTGACTACTGTACCAAATGGAATAACCCCATTGGCCAACTTAATTAATCTAACCTTAATATTAAACAACTCTACAGAGTCTAAATCTAACTGATTAAATTCCTGAAGGATATCCTTCCCTAGGATACCTAATATATTTACAATTTCAGAATTCCTCCCTGGGTAATTATTACATACAGAATAACCAGCAGATTCCATATTTTTAACTACAGAAGGCAACATAGGAATTTGTATGGAGAGATTAAAATTTTCCAATGCAAAAAACAGACAACTAGTCTTTTTCCCACAAGGCATTGTTAAATCAGCTACCAAGTGAAATCCATCACTAACTCTAGCTGGCAACCCAAAAGAAGAAACTAACCTAGATAAAGGATCACCACAATAATCTCCTAATCTGCTATCAACAATTTGTTTATTAATAACACTAAACTGGGCTCCAGTGTCTAATAGAAAACAACATTTAAAAGATTTCCTACCCCTACCAACTTTGAGGGTAGTGAAGGGAACAAGTATTTCAGACTCTGAGTGACAACTTAATAATTTTTTACCAAGATCCTTACTAGCATGAGGGCACATTGCTCCATGTTGTTCAGATTTATTACAAGAAAAACATTTATAAGGTAATAATGATTCATTTCCCGGACATTCCGAGGCCCCATGCCTATCACTCAAGCATTTAAAGCATAAAGGTAATTCTTCAGCTCTATTCTTCCTAGATTGCAAAGTATCAAACCTAGTACATCTAGAAGAATTATGACCAATTTCTTTACAAAATTTACATCTACCAGAAGATAAAGGTTTACTTGTAAATTGCACTTTATTAGAGTCATTACTAGCAAAAGATCTATTACCAAACTTAGATTGCTGGAAATTACGGTCTTTACCTTCATATTTAACTTCTTTACCTTCATGTTTAACTTTAGGTTTTGCACCAGAACTTTCATTATGACCTAAACTAAGGCGTGCAATAATACTCTGATAATTATCTAAAAACTGGTTAAAATTAGGATAGGAAGATCCTGTAGTTCTAGAAAGTTTTATCAAAAAATTAAAGAGTGAACTTTTAAGTTCGAATATGTTAGATTTATCTCTAACTGGCATCCAATTAGGAGTAAGTCTTTATTTATCAACTTACCTGCACTGTAAAACGTTGTAATAATCTTGAAAACTGTTCGAACTTAAAAGTTCACTCTTTAATGGAGGGAACACACGTTCCAAAGAATGCGGCCGTCTTCAGGGTATAACGATTTGACCTCAACTAACTCTTCCAGTCTGATTCAACTAGAAAACGACTCCCGTTTTCTTTCCTTTGTTCGAATACTCTCGAACAATCGTTGAAAAATAAAGACGGAAAATCAAAACTGTTTCCTTATAAGGAATATATTTAACATTTAATTAATTAATTCAATTAGAATACAAAAAAGGGTAGTCGGAATGTGTCAGCAATTTACCCTGTTTTGGATTCCAATGACGGATCAGCTGAGTTTCAGCACATTGCTCTAACTCCCTTTTCTGCCGAGAGAGAGAGAGAGAGAGAGAGAGAGAGAGAGAGAGAGAGAGAGAGAGGCAACTGCCCTTTAAAAGGCAGTGAGCCTTGGTTTGGTGTCAGTTAGCCAGGATTTAGCAATAGGCTTAGGTTAATTAGTTATCCATGGGAAGTGTTCGATTTTTCGCAGCAGTGTGTTTGCTAACTACTTGCGTGTGTGTGAACAGTGAAGTGAGAGTACGCCAGGGTGTTGTCTTTGATGCAAGATGTAGGCTGTCTTTCACGTCTGACGTACATGTGTTGTTTATTAATTATGATCCCGTGAAGGTTGCGAGTCCACTGGTTACGATTCTGGGTCAGATTAACCAGTTAGTTGATCAATTGAAACAGGTTAAAGATGATGTTGCTGTAGTTAAGTAAAGAGCAATTCTTGATAACGTAAAAAGAGCCCTTAGTACCTCATTTGATACCTTCAAAGACTTCGTGACTTCAAAAGGGAATAGAAAAAAAAGAAAAACGTGCGATTAATTGGATTGGCGAATTGATTGGAGGTTGGACTGGACTAATTACCCGGTTGGAACTCGATCAGTTAGAAGGTGAGCTGACTAAAGAAGCAAAGAACACGCACACCATGATAAATAAAGTAATATCTCATACCAATATCGTAGATGAGAAACTGAAGACAGTTTCTATAGCAGTAACTAAAGGACAGGAGGCATTAGGAGTGTTGGAGAATAGGATTAATAATTTCGGGGAAGAAATAAAACAAATCTAGAGAGATTTGATTTATGTAAAAAGTCCTACACAATTAGCTTTTGTAGCTAGTGAGCTATCTTTACACCTAGGAAACGTGGCAAGCCAGACTCAACAAGTGGCAACCACGGGGGAAATCACGTCAGATATCTTGCCTCCCGGGGAATTTTTAAGGATAATTAAGAAAATTCATGAGACTGTGCCAAAGTTTATTCCACCTGTAGAGAATAATTTGGCAGAGTTCTATCGAATGTCATCCATGACTGTTACTGAGTTAAAGGGCAAGTTTTATTTTTCCGTAGAGATACCTGTTAAGAATGAGGATTCAGATTTTCGTTTGTATGAAGTAAAGTCAGTGTGGACACAAACAGAAACAGAGGAATTCGCAACTCGGGTATTGGTTGATCTGCCGTACTTTGCTGTGAACAATAGGGACACTTAGACTGTGACCTTGCCTAATTTAGACAGGTGTAGGATAGGGAAAGCACATGTGTTGTGTGAACCTGTGTATGCGCGTGTTTGTTTGTTTGAAGTATACCTGGAAGAGCCTAGTTTTGTACATAGTTGTAGGTTCGAGGTAAAGGCTGATTTTGAAAGGGAAATAGTTAATTTAAGACATAGTTGGATTGTGTCTGTGAGACGAGAGTCGAAGTACAAGGTGATGTGTGACTCTGGGAATGAGGTTAAAGTGTTGACCCCAGGGGTCACTGTCTTGACACATCAGAATGGGTGCTTTGCCCAAAGGGACGGGTACCGTCTACCCGGCCAAAGAAAGAGGAAGAGTGAACGAGCGACAGTTAGGGACACCTCTGTATTGAATGCTTCTGTCATCCTGCCAGGTGTGAATGTGTCCCACATGTTAGTTCACCTTAACCTGACTCGACTAGGAACCATGTCCTTAGATCCCATCCCTTTTTATGATCAATTTGTCAATTTAAAAACATCACATAGGACTTTGAGTGTAGGCTTTTATTTAGCTAGTATGTGTATTTTTCTTGCCGTCCTGATAGTATGTGGTCCTGCCTGTCTCCGATGGCGGAGGGCAGAGGGGGTCCGAACGGTCATGCTGACAGATCCTCTGCTGGTAGGGGAAACTTTGGCCTCAAAACCGCAAGTTCCAAGGAGGACCTCCCGCCAGGTGCTCCATGCAGTCGGAGTTCAAGGGAACATTCCTACACAGGGTGAGGCTCCGGTGTGTCCAAATGAGCCCTCAGGTGTACCCAGGAATGTACCGTCTCAGGCACGGTGTGAAGATGTAACGACCTAGTTGGTGTTGCCTGTAGGTTTAGTGTGCACACAGATGTTTTTTGTTTTTATGTACTAGTACTTTGGTTTGTAAACACTTTGCTAGTGTGATATAGCTATATGAGAATATTATGATTGATAACATTTATGGTAATTTCTTATTTTTTTGTGCGGCCATCCTGTGCTTAATATGCATGTCTCTTTTGCTTACGATGTCTCTGTGGATCTATATATTTTTCTTTTCCATGGGGAATGATTTGATTTTATGTACTGTTATTTTTTGTCAACTGTTATTATACCATGTCTCTAATTACAGAATCCACGGCAGTGAGTGAGACCAAGATATGTAACCCCTCCCCTGTGATGTGAGATTAGCAAAGGCAAAATTGTCGCTTAGGCGAGCCTGAGAATTAGAATTCTAAGTTGATTACTTTTTTTTTGTATGATTTGTTTTACTCCAGGAAGTCTTTGTTTCAGTTTTCAGTTGCTAGTGTGTAACATTTGGACATTTTATTTCTTAGCTTTTGCTTGCCTTTAGTTGTCAAAATATTAATTTTTCCTCATAATTACTTACCATGTTTTTTTTTTGCTTTATACCTATATAACCTTTTTCAGTAATTTGTTTCTTCATATCTATCCATATTTACCCATATTTACTCATACATACCCATATGTATTGATTTTCAAGGTTCTTTACTGCATTCCTTGTTCTTTTTCAGTATATAACCTTTTTGAGTATATTGTTCTTGATTTTCAGTTAATCACATTATATATCTTGTGTATTCATATAGTTAGAGTTCCTATTTTTCTCATGATTAAAAGCGCAACTACTGTAAGGAGATATGTGAACTTACTTTGTTCAAACCTTGTAGTTTGTTGCTATTGGAGTTTTTTGGGGGGGAGAAGTTTAGGTTATGTGTACCCAAAGCAAACTGCAGCAGAATAGTCATGTTGGGATTTGAGTTTAAAACAAACTTTGTTGTGATTGCTTTCTTTTTGGAGCCTACCACAGTTCCAGGAGAAACTGTAACTTGGTAGGGGGGGATTTGTCACACGTAACAAATGTTTGAAACCCCCTTTTGAGGTCATGTGAATGACCTCTGCCTGCTGGCTTCGCTTGGGAATACACGCTACCTCAGCTTCCATTGTCAACAGAGTTCTGTTGCCCTCTCATTTCTGTTGACGAAGACTGTTTGTTGTCTCCTCTTTGTTCTTACAGATTCTGTGGGAAAGCTACAGCCAGGAGACAAGAATATCGGCTTAGTAACAGAACGGGGTCCTACCACGACCCCCCTAGGAAAGATGGCACCTACCCCAGGACGCCAAAGGACCATGTCTCGAGAGTCTGCCACACCTAGAGGCCAGTCCGAGGAGAGCCAGGCTAGAAAACTCGCATTACTCTCTCCGTTGTGCTAAGGGCACCCAAGCTAAGCCATTGATTTGAACTTATAATTTTTTTTAGTGATATGTTGATTTGATAGTAACTTTTAAAAACTACTATAACTCCTAAAATAACTGATGGATTTCCATGATATCAAAGCAGTGAGCGCTTCATACAATGGCCTAATTTTGGGAAATACTGTGCCTTGCCAATTACACTTCATTAACTTTTTTACTTAAGAAAATGATCCTAAAGCCAGTCTTAGCCACCCACACATTCGCAAAAGTGATGACGTCCCTCAGTGACGTTGTTATAACGTTTCTTCCCCTGTGCCTCCCATCCCCCGAATTGTTAAACACCTGTTTAACTCCATAGATAATTGTCATATGACCTACCACAAGCAATACGAAATTCTTTGTCAGTAAAAGTTCAGCATACTGGTAATATGATTCGTGACTTTAGACTTTACCTAAACACAAGACCAACGTTTTATATCTTACCCACTCACTTACAATGAAGATCAAGAATGAGACTTATGACAAGAGACGAAAGAAGCCATGCTAACCCTACACTTTGCACTTCAAGCGAGTGTTGGTAAAGCAATAGAAATATAGTTTTCTTTAGGTTAAGCCGTAGGACTTATTCTTCCATACAACACAGGTTACTCGATACATCAATTGCCAGGAAGAAAATGACAGAGAGCATTGTTTGATATAATTTATCATATCAATTTCACCAGAGAGAGTAGCTTGAATTCCTTAGAAGGTAGACTTCTAAAAGATGTTTCATATAAGGGCATTGACATCGGCCATTTGATAAATTTTGAAATCTATATATATATATATATATATATATATATATATATATATATATATATATATATATATATATATATATATATATATATATATATATATATATATATATATATATATATATTCAAATAAGCCATATATATTTTTGATACATTAATGTCTAGATTCTCTTAACGACCTCGGGATCAGAGCCCCAGGCGAAATCGCACAAAGACAAGAGCTTGGCTCCGGCCGGGAATCGAACCCTGGTCGGCAAGCCTGTATAGACAGTGACTAAGCCACTTGGCCACGAAGAAGGATAAAAGTCAATGACAATTCTTCTGTACTTATACCTGTCGAATTCAGGTATTTTTGTACTTAGAATTGAAATCAACCCATCCACACCATCGTAGCTAATTGGTAGTTTGTTACTTAGCATTCAATTAATGATAAATTTTGCACATTTTTACGTGTTTTTCATATTCAAATAAGCCATATATATTTTTGATACATTAATGTCTGGATTCTCTTAACGACCTCGGGATCAGAGCCCCAGACGAAATCACACAAAGACAAGAGCTTGGCTCCGGCCGGGAATCGAACCCTGGTCGGCAAGCCTGTATAGACAGTGACTAAGCCACTTGGCCACGAAGAAGGATAAAAGTCAATGACAATTCTTCTGTACTTATACCTGTCGAATTCAGGTATTTTTGTACTTAGAATTGAAATCAACCCATCCTCACCATCGTAGCTAATTGGTAGTTTGTTACTTGGCATTCAATTAATGATAAATTTTGCACATTTTTACGTGTTTTTCATATTAAAATAAGCCATATATATTTTTGATACATTAATGTCTGGATTCTCTTAACGACCTCGGGATCAGAGCCCCAGGCGAAATCACACAAAGACAAGAGCTTGGCTCCGGCCGGGAATCGAACCCTGGTCGGCAAGCCTGTATAGACAGTGACTAAGCCACTTGGCCACGAAGAAGGATAAAAGTCAATGACAATTCTTCTGTACTTATACCTGTCGAATTCAGGTATTTTTGTACTTAGAATTGAAATCAACCCATCCTCACCATCGTAGCTAATTGGTAGTTTGTTACTTGGCATTCAATTAATGATAAATTTTGCACATTTTTACGTGTTTTTCATATTCAAATAAGCCATATATATTTTTGATACATTAATGTCTGGATTCTCTTAACGACCTCGGGATCAGAGCCCCAGGCGAAATCACACAAAGACAAGAGTTGGCTCCGGCCGGGAATCGAACACTGGTCGGCAAGCCTGTATAGACAGTCACTAAACCACTTGGCCACGAAGAAGGATAAAAGTCAATGACAATTCTTCTGTACTTATACCTGTCGAATTCAGGTATTTTTGTACTTAGAATTGAAATCAACCCATCCTCACCATCGTAGCTAATTGGTAGTTTGTTACTTGGCATTCAATTAATGATAAATTTTGCACATTTTTACGTGTTTTTCATATTCAAATAAGCCATATATATTTTTGATACATTAATGTCTGGATTCTCTTAACGACCTCGGGATCAGAGCCCCAGGCGAAATCACACAAAGACAAGAGCTTGGCTCCGGCCGGGAATCGAACCCTGGTCGGCAAGCCTGTATAGACAGTGACTAAGCCACTTGGCCACGAAGAAGGATAAAAGTCAATGACAATTCTTCTGTACTTATACCTGTCGAATTCAGGTATTTTTGTACTTAGAATTGAAATCAACCCATCCTCACCATCGTAGCTAATTGGTAGTTTGTTACTTGGCATTCAATTAATGATAAATTTTGCACATTTTTACGTGTTTTTCATATCCAAATAAGCCATATATATTTTTGATACATTAATGTCTGGATTCTCTTAACGACCTCGGGATCAGAGCCCCAGGCGAAATCACACAAAGACAAGAGCTTGGCTCCGGCCGGGAATCGAACCCTGGTCGGCAAGCCTGTATAGACAGTGACTAAGCCACTTGGCCACGAAGAAGGATAAAAGTCAATGACAATTCTTCTGTACTTATACCTGTCGAATTCAGGTATTTTTGTACTTAGAATTGAAATCAACCCATCCACACCATCGTAGCTAATTGGTAGTTTGTTACTTAGCATTCAATTAATGATAAATTTTGCACATTTTTACGTGTTTTTCATATTCAAATAAGCCATATATATTTTTGATACATTAATGTCTGGATTCTCTTAACGACCTCGGGATCAGAGCCCCAGACGAAATCACACAAAGACAAGAGCTTGGCTCCGGCCGGGAATCGAACCCTGGTCGGCAAGCCTGTATAGACAGTGACTAAGCCACTTGGCCACGAAGAAGGATAAAAGTCAATGACAATTCTTCTGTACTTATACCTGTCGAATTCAGGTATTTTTGTACTTAGAATTGAAATCAACCCATCCTCACCATCGTAGCTAATTGGTAGTTTGTTACTTGGCATTCAATTAATGATAAATTTTGCACATTTTTACGTGTTTTTCATATTAAAATAAGCCATATATATTTTTGATACATTAATGTCTGGATTCTCTTAACGACCTCGGGATCAGAGCCCCCGGCGAAATCACACAAAGACAAGAGCTTGGCTCCGGCCGGGAATCGAACCCTGGTCGGCAAGCCTGTATAGACAGTGACTAAGCCACTTGGCCACGAAGAAGGATAAAAGTCAATGACAATTCTTCTGTACTTATACCTGTCGAATTCAGGTATTTTTGTACTTAGAATTGAAATCAACCCATCCTCACCATCGTAGCTAATTGGTAGTTTGTTACTTGGCATTCAATTAATGATAAATTTTGCACATTTTTACGTGTTTTTCATATTCAAATAAGCCATATATATTTTTGATACATTAATGTCTGGATTCTCTTAACGACCTCGGGATCAGAGCCCCAGGCGAAATCACACAAAGACAAGAGTTGGCTCCGGCCGGGAATCGAACACTGGTCGGCAAGCCTGTATAGACAGTCACTAAACCACTTGGCCACGAAGAAGGATAAAAGTCAATGACAATTCTTCTGTACTTATACCTGTCGAATTCAGGTATTTTTGTACTTAGAATTGAAATCAACCCATCCTCACCATCGTAGCTAATTGGTAGTTTGTTACTTGGCATTCAATTAATGATAAATTTTGCACATTTTTACGTGTTTTTCATATTCAAATAAGCCATATATATTTTTGATACATTAATGTCTGGATTCTCTTAACGACCTCGGGATCAGAGCCCCAGGCGAAATCACACAAAGACAAGAGCTTGGCTCCGGCCGGGAATCGAACCCTGGTCGGCAAGCCTGTATAGACAGTGACTAAGCCACTTGGCCACGAAGAAGGATAAAAGTCAATGACAATTCTTCTGTACTTATACCTGTCGAATTCAGGTATTTTTGTACTTAGAATTGAAATCAACCCATCCTCACCATCGTAGCTAATTGGTAGTTTGTTACTTGGCATTCAATTAATGATAAATTTTGCACATTTTTACGTGTTTTTCATATCCAAATAAGCCATATATATTTTTGATACATTAATGTCTGGATTCTCTTAACGACCTCGGGATCAGAGCCCCAGGCGAAATCACACAAAGACAAGAGCTTGGCTCCGGCCGGGAATCGAACCCTGGTCGGCAAGCCTGTATAGACAGTGACTAAGCCACTTGGCCACGAAGAAGGATAAAAGTCAATGACAATTCTTCTGTACTTATACCTGTCGAATTCAGGTATTTTTGTACTTAGAATTGAAATCAACCCATCCACACCATCGTAGCTAATTGGTAGTTTGTTACTTAGCATTCAATTAATGATAAATTTTGCACATTTTTACGTGTTTTTCATATTCAAATAAGCCATATATATTTTTGATACATTAATGTCTGGATTCTCTTAACGACCTCGGGATCAGAGCCCCAGACGAAATCACACAAAGACAAGAGCTTGGCTCCGGCCGGGAATCGAACCCTGGTCGGCAAGCCTGTATAGACAGTGACTAAGCCACTTGGCCACGAAGAAGGATAAAAGTCAATGACAATTCTTCTGTACTTATACCTGTCGAATTCAGGTATTTTTGTACTTAGAATTGAAATCAACCCATCCTCACCATCGTAGCTAATTGGTAGTTTGTTACTTGGCATTCAATTAATGATAAATTTTGCACATTTTTACGTGTTTTTCATATTAAAATAAGCCATATATATTTTTGATACATTAATGTCTGGATTCTCTTAACGACCTCGGGATCAGAGCCCCCGGCGAAATCACACAAAGACAAGAGCTTGGCTCCGGCCGGGAATCGAACCCTGGTCGGCAAGCCTGTATAGACAGTGACTAAGCCACTTGGCCACGAAGAAGGATAAAAGTCAATGACAATTCTTCTGTACTTATACCTGTCGAATTCAGGTATTTTTGTACTTAGAATTGAAATCAACCCATCCTCACCATCGTAGCTAATTGGTAGTTTGTTACTTGGCATTCAATTAATGATAAATTTTGCACATTTTTACGTGTTTTTCATATTCAAATAAGCCATATATATTTTTGATACATTAATGTCTGGATTCTCTTAACGACCTCGGGATCAGAGCCCCAGGCGAAATCACACAAAGACAAGAGTTGGCTCCGGCCGGGAATCGAACCCTGGTCGGCAAGCCTGTATAGACAGTGACTAAGCCACTTGGCCACGAAGAAGGATAAAAGTCAATGACAATTCTTCTGTACTTATACCTGTCGAATTCAGGTATTTTTGTACTTAGAATTGAAATCAACCCATCCTCACCATCGTAGCTAATTGGTAGTTTGTTACTTGGCATTCAATTAATGATAAATTTTGCACATTTTTACGTGTTTTTCATATTCAAATAAGCCATATATATTTTTGATACATTAATGTCTGGATTCTCTTAACGACCTCGGGATCAGAGCCCCAGGCGAAATCACACAAAGACAAGAGCTTGGCTCCGGCCGGGAATCGAACCCTGGTCGGCAAGCCTGTATAGACAGTGACTAAGCCACTTGGCCACGAAGAAGGATAAAAGTCAATGACAATTCTTCTGTACTTATACCTGTCGAATTCAGGTATTTTTGTACTTAGAATTGAAATCAACCCATCCTCACCATCGTAGCTAATTGGTAGTTTGTTACTTGGCATTCAATTAATGATAAATTTTGCACATTTTTACGTGTTTTTCATATCCAAATAAGCCATATATATTTTTGATACATTAATGTCTGGATTCTCTTAACGACCTCGGGATCAGAGCCCCAGGCGAAATCACACAAAGACAAGAGCTTGGCTCCGGCCGGGAATCGAACCCTGGTCGGCAAGCCTGTATAGACAGTGACTAAGCCACTTGGCCACGAAGAAGGATAAAAGTCAATGACAATTCTTCTGTACTTATACCTGTCGAATTCAGGTATTTTTGTACTTAGAATTGAAATCAACCCATCCTCACCATCGTAGCTAATTGGTAGTTTGTTACTTGGCATTCAATAAATGATAAATTTTGCACATTTTTACGTGTTTTTCATATTCAAATAAGCCATATATATTTTTGATACATTAATGTCTGGATTCTCTTAACGACCTCGGGATCAGAGCCCCAGGCAAAATCACACAAAGACAAGAGCTTGGCTCCGGCCGGGAATCGAACCCTGGTCGGCAAGCCTGTATAGACAGTGACTAAGCCACTTGGCCACGAAGAAGGATAAAAGTCAATGACAATTCTTCTGTACTTATATCTGTCGAATTCAGGTATTTCTGCTCTTAGAATTGAAATCAACCCATCATCACCATCGTAGCTAATTGGTAGTTTGTTACTTGGCATTCAATTAATGATAAATTTTGCACATTTTTACGTGTTTTTCATATTCAAATAAGCCATATATATTTTTGATACATTAATGTCTGGATTCTCTTAACGACCTCGGGATCAGAGCCCCAGGCGAAATCACACAAAGACAAGAGTTTGGCTCCGGCCGGGAATCGAACCCTGGTCGGCAAGCCTGTATAGACAGTGACTAAGCCACTTGGCCACGAAGAAGGATAAAAGTCAATGACAATTCTTCTGTACTTATACCTGTCGAATTCAGGTATTTTTGTACTTAGAATTGAAATCAACCCATCCTCACCATCGTAGCTAATTGGTAGTTTGTTACTTGGCATTAAATTAATGATAAATTTTGCACATTTTTACGTGTTTTTCATATTCAAATAAGCCATATATATTTTTGATACATTAATGTCTTGATTCTCTTAACGACCTCGGGATCAGAGCCCCAGGCGAAATCACACAAAGACAAGAGCTTGGCTCCGGCCGGGAATCGAACCCTGGTCGGCAAGCCTGTATAGACAGTGATTAAGCCACTTGGCCACGAAGAAGGATAAAAGTCAATGGCTTATTTGAATATGAAAAACACGTAAAAATGTGCCAAATTTATCATATATATATATATATATATATATATATATATATATATATATATATATATATATATATATATATATATATATATATATATATATATATATATATATATATATATATATATATATATATATATATATATATATATATATATGTGTGTGTGTGTGTGTGTGTATGTGTGTTTGTTCATACATACATAAGATTTATTATGTTTCAACCTATAGTTTTATATATTTATTTACATTATAAGGACCAGTACCTTTTTTGTTACTGAAAAGGTATGTGACAAATATCATTACGACTTTGTCACTGGAATTATACCAGACTTCAATTAATAAACCAATCAACCTTACTTTGAGAAATCCATTGACATTGTCTACATGCCAGGCTGATATACTCGTATCAAAGTATTCATTAGCTTTGCTTTTCCAAAATAATGTTATCACCAATTTGCTGGAAACCATAGATTTATGAGGGATGAAAAAAAAAAAAAAACAAGAAATGGACACTTATGCATTTTACTCATCATCACTCTCAAGGAAAAAAAATTGTTTTCTAATTCTACTGATGTTTTTATTTGTTTTTTTATTTTATTTTATTTTTTTAGTTGCAAATCTAAAATTTGTAGGAGTCCGAGTAGAATATCTCTCAGTGCGATTCCACACCCCTGTTTTAAACCTCATCTATTATGTTTGATAATTTGTGTTAACCATCTAATCATTATCTACCACCATAATACATTTTATTGCTCTTCCGATTCATTTTATATGTGCAGTACAGAGTCTTTCCTAACAGGGATTTACTCAGTAGCCTAATAACAATGGGAATGAAGGAAAGAAGGCAAGAAGGAAGGGGGGGGGGGAGTACCAGGATAGCCATAGGTGTAAACACTGAAGGAGGGTTGGGGGAATCTCTGCGTCACATTTACGTGATTAACACTTCTTCGAAACACTCTAAAGGAAGGGAAGAAGTTCCTCCTTAAGCACATCTGTCAATTCATTGTACCACCAAAAATTAGGCCAATGTTTGGAACGTTCATTGCAGTAGTTTCATGAAAATTCATAAGCCGGTTTGTTGGATATTTGGGAAAAACACAATTACACGGCCTCTGGAAACGATAGTAGTCTCCTAGCAGTAGTCTCGCCCAGAAATTATGAAGTAAACTCATTGATTGTGAGAGCACTTGTAAACATTTATTTGAAACATTTTAACAGATAAATAATGTTTTAAGAACGCTATTCAGAATTTTTGAACTTGGAAAAATTTTGAAGTGCTCAGGAATGAAGTTGAAAAATTTTCATCGAAATATATGTGAGTTTGAAAGATCAGATTCGCCTCTGACTTATCCCGTTTTCTGAGATTGAATTGAACTTACATTTAAAATTAAATTTTGTCTGTCTGGAAAACGCTCTCCCCAGAGTATGAATACTCCCTCTCCCTTTCCCAGGCCAAACCCCTCTCACCAGAGTAGGACTACTCCCTCTCCCTTTCCTAAGCGCAACCCATCTCACCATACTAGGACTACTCCCTCTCCCTTTCCTAAACACAACCCCTGTCACCAGATTAGGACTACTCATATTTCCTAAGCTCAACCCTCTCACCATAGTAGGACTATTCCCTCTCCCTCTTCTAGGCAGAACCCTTCCAACCATAGTAAAACAACTCCCTCTCCCTTTTCTAAGCAAAACCCCTCTCATCAGAGTAGGGCTATTATCTCTCGCTCTCTAAACACAACCCCTCTCCCCAGAGTATGACTTCTTCCTCTCCCTTTCCTAAGCACAACCCATCTCAATAGAGTAGGACAACTCCTCTCCCTCTCCTAAGTGCAACCACTCTCACCAGAGTAGGACTACTCCCTCTCCCTCTCCTAAGTAAAACCCTCTCACCAGAGTAGAACTACTCCCTCTCCCTTTCCTAAGCACAACCCCTTTCAACAGAGTAGAACTACTCCCTCTCCCTTTCCTTAGCACAGTCATTCTCACCAGAGTAGGACTACTCCCTCTCCCTTTCCTAAGCAAAACCCCTCTCATCAGAGCAGGAATACTTCCTCTCCTTTTCCTAAGTACAACCACTCTCACAAGAGTAAGACTACTCGCTCTCCCTCTCCTAGGCACAACCCCTCTCACCAGAGTAGGACTAGTCCCTCTCGCTTTCCCAAGTACAGCCCCTCTCATCAGAGTAAGAATACTCCCTCTCCTGTTTTCATTTACAGCCCCTCTCACTAGAGTAGGATTAATCCCTCTCACTTTCCAAAGCACAAACCCTCTCACCAGAGAAGGATTTCTCCCTCTCCTTTTCTTAAGCACAACCCCTCTAACCAGGGTAGGACTACTCCCTCTCCATTTCTTGAACACAACCAATCTCACCAGAGTAGGACTACTCCAACTCCCTTTCCTGAATACAAAACCTATCACAAGAGTAGAACTACTCCCTCTCCCTCTCATAGGCACAGCCCTTTTCAACAGAGTAGGACTACCTCCCCTTCCCTCCTTAAGCAGAGTAGGATTACTCTTTCTTCCATTCCTAAGCAAGATTACTTTCACCAGAGTAGGACTACTTTCTCTCCCTTTCCTAGCACAAACCCCTCACCAGAGTATGACTACTCCCTCTCACTTTCCTAATCAATATTCCTCTCGCCAGAGTAGGACTACTCCCTCTCCCTTTCCTAAGCACAACCCATATCACCTGAGTAGGACTACTCCTTCTCCCATTCCTAAGTAAAGCCACTCTCAACACAGAAGGATTACTCCCTTTCCCTTTCCTCAGCACAAACACTCTCACCAGAGTAGGACTACTCCCTCTCGCTTTTCTAAGCATGATCGCTTTCACCAGAATAGGACTACTCCCTCTCCCTTTCCTAAGCACAACCCCTCTCACCACAGTACAACTACTACCTCTCCTTTTCCTAGTCATAACCGATCTCACCGTAGTAGGACTACTCTCTTTCCCTTTCTTAAGTACAACATCTCTCACCAGAGTAGGACTACTCACTCTCCCTATTCTAATTACAAACACTTTCATCAGAGTATGACTACTCCCAACTCCATTTCCTAAGCACAACCCTTTCCACCAGAGTAGAACTACTCGCTCTCTCCCTTTCCTTAGAAAAACCACTCTCACCAGCGTATGACTACTCCCTCTCCCTTTCTTAAGCACAGCCCTTCTCCCCAGAGTAGGACTATTGCCTTTTCCTTTCCTATTCACAATCACTCTCACCAGAGTAGGACTACTCTCTCTGCATTTCCCGGGCACAGCCCCTTTCACCAGAGTAGGACTACTCCCTCTCTTTTTCCTAACCAAAACCCCTCTCACTTGAATAGGACTATTCCCTCTTCCTTTCTAAAGTACAACTCTTCTGACCAGATTCAGACTACTCTCTCTCCCTTTCCTATGCACAATCCCTCTCACCGAAGTAGGACTACTCCTTCTCGCTTTCCTGGGCACAACCCCTCTTACCAGAGAAGGACTATTTTCTCTCCCTCATTAGTACAATCACTCTCACTAGAGCAGGACTACTTCCTCTCCCTTTCCTAAACACGAACCTTCTTACCAGAGTAGAACTACTTCCTCTCCCTCTCCTAGGAACAATGCCTCTCACCAGAGTAGAACTACTTTCTCTCCCTTTCCTAAGCACAAACCCTTTCACCAGAGTAGGACTACTCCCTCTCCCTTTCCTAAGCACAACCCCTCTCACCAGAGTAGGACTACTCCCTCTCTCTTTCCCGGGCACAACTCCTCTCGCCAGAATAAAAGTACTCCCTCTACTCCTATGCACAACCCTTATCACCGGAGTATGTCTACTCCCTCTCCCTTTCTAAAGTACAACCCCTCTCATCTGAGTAGAACTACTCTCTCCCTTTCTTAGGAACAACTAATCCCACGTGAGTAGGACTAATCAATCTCCCTTTACTAAGCACAACCTCTCTTACCAGAGTAGGACTACTCCCTCTCCCTTTCCTTAGTACAACCCATCTCACCAGAGTAGAACTACTCCCTCTCCCTTTCCTATGGACAACCCCTCTCACTAGAGTATGACTACTCACTCTTATTTTCCTAAGTACAACCCCTGTCACCAGAGTAAAACAACTCCCTCTCCTTTTCCTAAGCACAACCCCTCTCACAGGAGTAAGACTACTCCCTCTCCCTTTACTAGGCACGACACTTCTCACCAGAGTAGGACTACTCCCTCTCTCTTTCTCAGGCACAACCCCTCTCACCAGTGTAAAACTACTCCCTCTCCCTTCCCTAAGCAAAACCGTCTCACCAGAGTAAGACTACTCCCTCTCCTTTTCCTAGGCGCAACCCCTCTCACCAGATTGGGATTACTCCCTCTCCCTTTCCAAAGTACAACCCTTATCACCAGAGTAAGACTATTCCTTCTCCCTTTCTTGAGTACAACCCCTCTCACCAGAATATGAATACTCCCTCTCCCCCTCCTAGACGCAACCCCTCACCAGAGTAGAAAAACTCCCTCTCCCTGTCTTAAGCTTAACACATAACACCAGAGAATGACTACTCCCTCTCCCTTTCTTAAGCACAACCCCTCTCACCAGAGTAGGACTACTCGATCTCCCTTCCATAAGCAGAATATCTATCACCGGAGTAAGACTACTCCCTCTACTTTTCCTAAGCATAACCCCTCTCACCAGATTGGGATTACTTCTCCCTTTCTCAAGTATAACCACTCTCAAGAGCGTAAGACTACTCCCTCTCCCTTTCAGAGCACAACCCTGCTCGCCAGAGTAGCCATACTCTCTCTCCCTTTCCTAAGTACAACCCCTCTCACCTGCGTATGACTACTACCTCTCCCTCTGCGAGGCACAAGAATCTCACCAGAGTAAAACTACTCCCTCTCCCTTTCCTAGGAAGAACTAATCCTAAGCACAACCCCTCTCACCAGAGTAGAACTACTCCCTCTCCTTCTCCTATGCACAACTCTTTTCACAGGAGTAGGTCTACTCCCTCTTACTTTCCTAAGTACAACCCCTCTCACCAGAGTAGGACTACTCCCTTCCCATCTACAAACACAACCCCTCTCACCAAAGTAGAACTACTCCCTCTCCCTTTCCTAATTACAACTTATCTCACCAGAGAAGAACTACTCCCTCTCCCTTTCCTAAGCTCAACCCCTTTCACCAGAGTAGGATTATTCCCTCTCCATCTTCTAAGCATAGCACCTTTCTACAGAGTAGGTCTACTTTCTCTCCCTTTCCTAAGCACATACCCTTTCATCACAGTAAAACTACTTCCTCAGCCTTTCCTAGTCACAACCCATCTCACCGGAGTAAGACTACTCCCTCTCCCTTTCCTTAGTACAACCCCTCTCACCAGAGTAGGAGTAATCCTTCTACTTCTCCTAAGCACAACCCCTCTCACCAGAGTAGAACTACTCCCTCTCCCTTTCCTATGTACAACCCCTCTCACTAGAGTATGACTGGTAACTCTTCCTTTCTTATGCACAACCACTCCTACCGGAGTAGGACTACTCCCTCACCCTTCCCTGAGTAAAACCCATCACATCAGAGTAGGACTACTCAATCTCCATCTCCTAGACTCAATCCTTCAACAGAGTAGAACTACTCCCTCTCCTTTTTGTGAAGCACGACCCCTCTCACCAGAGTGGAGCTTCTCCTCTCCATTTCCTAAGTACAATCCCTCCCACCGGAGTAGGACTACTCCCACTCCCTTTACTAGACACAATCCCTCTCACCAGATAATGAGTACTCCCTCTCCCTATCCCAGGCACAACCCCTCTCATCAGAGTAGGACTACTCCCTCTCCCTTTCCCGGGCAAAACCCCTCTCACTAGAGTAAAACTACTCCATCTCCCTTCCTTAAGCAGAAACTGTCTCACCAGAGTTAGACTACTCTCTCTCTCCTTTTCCTCAGCACAACCCCTCTCACCAGATTGGGATTGCTCCCTCTTACTTTCCAAAGAACAACCATTATCACCGGAGTAGGACTACTCCTTCTCCCTTTCTTGAGTACAACCCCTCTCACCAGAATATGGATACTCCCTCTCCCTCTGCAAGACACAACCCCTCACCTAAATAGAACAACTCAATCTCCCTGTCCTAAGCTCAACACCTCTCACCAGAGAATGACTACTCCCTCTCCCTTTCTTAAGCACAACCCCTCTCACCAGAGGAGGACTACTCTCTCTTTCCCCCTTCCCAGGAACAACACCTCTCACCAGAGTAGAACTACTCCATCTCCATTCCATAAGCAGAAAATCTATCACCAGAGTAAGACTACCCCCTCTCCTTTTCCTAAGCACAACCCCTCTCACCAGATTGGGATTACTGCATCTCCCTTTCTTAAGTACAACCACTCTCAAGAGCGTATGACTACTCCCTCTCCCTTTCAGAAGACAACCCTTCTCGCCAGAGTAGGACTACTCTCTCTCCCTTTCCTAAGTACAACCCTGCTCACCTGAATACGACTATTACCTCTCCCTCCGCGAGGCACAACCCTCTCACCAGAGTATAACTTCTCCCTCTTCCTTTCCTAAGCACAACCCCTCTCACCAGAGTAGGAGTACTTCCTCTCCCTTCCCTAAACACAATCCCTCCACCAGATTGTAACTACTCCCTCTCACACTGAGAACAACCCCTCTCACCAGAATTTGACTACTCCCTCTCCCTTTCCTAAGCACAACCCCGCTCACCAGAGTAGGACTACTCTCCTCCTTTTCCTAAGTATAACCCCTCTCACCGGAGTATGACTACTCTCTCTACCTTTACTAGGCACAACCCCTCTCACCAGAGTAGGGAAACTCCCTCTCCCTTTCCTAAACACAACCTCTCACACCATAGGAGGAGTACTTCTTCTCCAGGCTGCCTGTTTCTTTTTTCACGAGAATCTTGAAATAATACTACAAGTTTTATGTTATCTAGAAATTTCAACGAATACTGAATGAAAATTGGTTCTGAAAGCAGGACTACAATAACAACACATTGCATTGCTTACCCCGCTGCTATTGAATAAACATTTTGGGCTCGAGCATTGTTGTCCAGATAGAAGTTCCTTATTGGCAGCTTCTACTTGGGATATTTCTGCGAGTGATATACCAGAGAGATTTACCTTAGAGGTATTAAAGGAGATCCAACCTACTGAGCAGATATCCCGAAAGATATCATGCATAAATCAGGAATGTGTGGATAAGAAGCCATGGTTATCCTTCCCCGAATAGAGTTAACCTTGTCTAGAAGGAAAATTGAGGTACAGGTACAGGAGAGACGTTACAACTTCCAATTTCAATACGTAAAACTAACACATTTCCTTTTGAACCCGTCCCTTTTTGCAGAACAATATCTTTCGGTCACTTTGAGAGTTTCTGCTAGTTTTTCTTATCTTGTTAAGTTATTTCCGATCATGGATGATTCAACCTTTTCCGCATTGACTAAGCTGAGTAACCCCTATTTCATGTGTTTGAGAAATTCACGTCTCCGCTCAGTATTTTTATTGAATTGTCTGCTTGTATTGTCCTGAGGCTGGCATTACATCATGTTCCAAATGGCTCAGAAACGATTAGTCATTCAGTCATATTACTGTAGGAATATTTTCTTTTTTCTAAATTGTGGTATGTTTATGGTATCCGCCCATCCTTTCTTGATGTTTCTTGTGTTTTTTTTTTTTTATCAGCATTGACTAAGGCTAGACTACCCTAACTGGCATCCATGCCTGATAAAATTTTCCCTATGCACCATAACCTTCTTTCACCAAACTCTACTGGTTGGGTATGACTGCCCTATCCACCCATGTTGTCGATTTTCCACGGCGGGCAGCTGCGGTCTTGAAGGTCCTTTAGGGATTTGGATAGTATTTTCAGTTGGATGATCACCCGACAGTGTGTGATTCACTACGTTCAGCTACACAAGAATTGACCGACGCATGCAAGGCCAATTTTGAAGTCCGTACGGCACACCAAACATTTGCAATGAAGCTGGAGTCCATGAACCTTGAAAAGCAGCTTCGTGACTATGATGACGCTCATGACCAAGATCCAATGTACAAGTGGGTGTGTATGTACATGAAACAGGTGATGGTTCTGCTGCAGTTCCAACGCGCTACACGTGAGGGTAACTGGTTTCTCTACTTGTCAGCACTAGAAAAGCTCTTTGTCTACTTCTTCGCGTACAATAGATTGGATTATGCGCAGAACATACCCGAATACATAGCTCGAATGCAATATATACAAACCACAGATCCAATGATTTGGCAAGAGTTTGTAAATGGTGACTTCACAGTGAATACAAGCAACACTATCCCGTTCACTCATATTGCAGTAGACCAGGCAATGGAGCATCAAAATAAATCTACCTAAGGTCAAGGAGGAATCTCTGGAATAACATCAAACCCAAAGACTTTGCTGAAGTTCTGTCTCACTGGTCCTGAGTTGGCACGCATTGCTTCCGAAAGTGAACAACTGGCAGCAGTGTCCAACAGTGCTACAATACAACAACAGCACCACTGCCTCTCTCAGGCCAAAGTTCGTCGCCAGGAACAGGCAATCACACAACTGAAGAAGGTACTGTCGCCTTGCAACATCTTTAGTGGATAAAAAGGAACTGAGACTAGGCCCGCCAGTGATGCAACGGCAGGTCGGATGTTCAAGCTTCTGTCAAAAGAGATCATTCCCGACAACATCAAAGAAAGCATTCTGTCCACAGAGCAGATTGGCATGGATGCATACAGAAGTTTCATTGAAGATCGTCTGATTGGCAATGGAAACCTGTGGGCCAAGATGACAAAGGTTAAACTGCTGTCTTGGTCAGCAACTGCCAAGGAAATTAAACTGAAAGCCAGTTCCCAAGTGATCACACTGAAAGCAACATCATCACTGTTTGCTAGGATGCTGGTGATAGCACGATCCTCAAGGGATGACATCAACTTAGAGGAAGTGATTGGCACCCACGAATTTGTGTACATAAACAGGTTACTGATGCAACCAGATGGAGCAATCCACCCGACCACTGACAAGAGCATGGTAATCCACCAGCTGGAGAACCTTCTGGAGCCAGATGACAATACAACCCCAGGAACCAATGCTCAGGGCACCAACGATGAAAACGAGGGTTTCTGTCTTGTAGTTGATGGCATGGCTTTATTGCATGAGTTGATGGCTGTCAAGAACGTCAAAAACTGCAAGGATTTAAGCACATCATATGTCAAGTTCATTGACTCAAAAGCTCGAGGGTATGGCCAAGTGAGGATCATCTTTGATAATTACACCATAGTATCTTCACTCAAGGGCACACGGGAGAGCAGCAGAGGCAAGTCCAAGGGAATCCATTCCTACATTGTAGAAGATGCAACTTGTATCAAAGACAAAGGTACATTTCTTGCAAGCAATGAGACAAAGGATTCACTCACTTTTTACCTGGCACAACAACTCATCAACCAGAGTACTTCCAAGAACCTAGTAACCGTGACACGCAGCAGCATTATGACAAACTCTGAATGTCATGTACCTACAGGTGTAAGCACCCACGAAGAAGCTGACACTCTGATGATATTACACGCTGTAGAAGTAGCAGGAAAAGGATTTGAAGTCCACATATACTCACAGGACACTGATGTTCTGCTCTTGGCTCTTCGTAGGGTGCCAATGCTTGGTACGCGACCAGCAATGATCATGGGCACCGGGGAACGCCGTCGCATCATCCAGCTGAAACCCATTTATGACAATCTTGGTTCCGACAAAGCATCAGCTTTGATCAAATGGCATGCGCTGACTGGATGCGATACAACTGGGCATTTACAAGGCAAAGGAAAAAAAGGATGCTTCAAAGCTTTCCTTAATGCCAGTTCAACCGTACTTGCTGCACTGAATGGGCTTGGAGAAGGAGCCGAACCATCAGATAGTGTAGTCGAAGGGTGTGAAGAATTCTTATGCTCATTCTTCTGTCCTAAGCAACTCCATATCCCCAAGGCAAATAATCTCAGGTGGTACCTCTTCAAAAGGCTGAGATCTGACCAAGGAGTAGACATGTTACCACCTACACATGGAGCTTTGCTCGAGCACATCCGACGCGCACATATTCAAGCAAGTGTTTGGTCACAAGACCTGGTCTTAAATCCAGTCATACCAAATCCTCTCATGCTCGGATGGCAAATGCAACATGACAAACTGATGCCACTGCTATCAAAGGAAGCACCAGCTCCAGAAGCAGTTCTTCAACTCATTCGATGCAACTGCGGATCCACTAACATCGATTCAGTCAACAAGTGTTCGCGCAGATGCTCTTGCAGACAAAATAATCTTGTGTGCACTGAATTGTGCAACTGTACAGGAGATGACATATGCCAGAACACTAATCCTATCACAGATGGCCAGGATATTGAAGAGGACTGACGTCGTGGACATTTGTGGCTATAACTTGAAACAGCGGATCATTAACATTTGTGTTATTCTTTTGCAATAAGAATTACTTGTTAAGTTGCTAGAAGCAGAATCTTTTGGTGAACATTTATACCATAAGTACAAAATAGTCACACACTATTAGTCTTTATCACATATTTTCCAAAACTGGATAATTATGGCCATCTAAAATTGTTACACACTGTAAATAATTTGAAAATATGATATTTTTGCGGAATTTTTACGATATTATTTGTTGATGCTGGAAATCAGTCTGGGACCACACAGAAAAACTGGCAACATAATTTTCCCTGTTTGATGATGTATTTAGATGATAATAAAACTTGTTGCCAAGATTCTATATGAAAATATGGCTTTTATACACAAGCCGATATACAAAAACAGCCAATTTTCCTCTCTGTCCCCCTCCACATTGCTTAAGCCGGCAAATTTAGAATTTTCTTTCTGAATGCTGTCCTTCAGACAGTCACTCAGTTCTCTAGTCTGTTCCAGACAGGTTGGTCTCCTTAGACAATTTTAATTTTTGTATATTTAATTTTAAGATACTTTTCTCCTAGTTAATTTTATTTTATCTCCAGATTTTACTTGTAACTGTGTCTATAATTTCAATTTTAATTTTGACTGTCTTTTATTGTATTTTATATATTTTTACTGAGTTTTACTTATAATATTTTGGTAAAATTACAGTTTCAACCATTATGGGGAAACTGGAATAAAAATATTTTTTTTTGCATCAGAAATAGTGTAGTTGCAACGGATTTAACGTTTATTTTAACCGGAAACCATCCGATTTAGAGATTTACTATGTAATTGAAGTTGAAACAAAAAGTTTTTCCAGAAAAATCAGTGTTTGTAACCGTGTTTTTATTGTTTTTGTTTCATATTATCTTGTAATGCAGAAAGACCCTACTTCATCCTAACAATTATGGGGGACACCAGGTGGGAACCGGAGTTTTGGGTGGGGGGGGGGGGCGTCAAATGATATTTGCAATAAATGAATACTTATCCTTCCACCACCCCTCCCCTTATACCCCTACCTAGCCCTACCAAAGCTTTCCTTAATGCCAGTTCAACCGTACTTGCTGCCTCCGCCCCCCTGCGACCCCCTCCCCTTTAAGGCCACAGTGATTTTCAGGGCACTGCTGAACCTATTAAACCCACCTAACCTAGCCTAGGGGCCTTGTACCCCTACTTAGGCCTACCGGTGGGGGGGGGGGGCCCTCCGTCCCCCCTGTGACCCCCGTAAAGGTCACAGTGATTTTCGGGACACTACCAAACCTAATACAACCACCTAACCTAGGGCCCTGTACCCCTACCTAAGCCTATCCCCTGCGACCCCCCACCCCTTACGGCCACTACCTAACACATCCATCAAACCAAATCCAAAGTGATGGTACTGCTATATACATCGTTATACTATATTCATTATAATATACTCTATAAATTAATGAAGCTTACCTTAAACTGTTGGTTCATAAAGATGTGCTGGTGCTTTGAGGAAAACGTGAAGCCGTTGCGAAGGTTCCTTGACATGCAGGACAATTTTTATTTTGTAAAATTAAATTGTGTGTCTCGCACAAATCCACTAGTTTTTCAATATTCCCCGGATAAGTTACAACAAATTCATTGTAAATTAGGAAACAGACAGGACAAGAAGATGGAATTTCAACTTCTTGTGCAACATGAGATGACGTGCTTGCTATGGCCTCCATGTCTGAGAACGAAATGAAATGCTTGGGTAAGATAATGTATTGTCGCGCTGTTGTATTGTCACGCTGTGATTGGCCAAACATGTATGATGTCATAGTGGATAGGCGCTGTGATTGGCCTAACGTGTAAGACTTCATAGTGGACTAGTTTGTCTGCAGATTATAGTGGTTACAGGGCTCATTTGAGCAAAAACAAGACACAGTCAACAATATCAACAGACTTAGAAAAAAATCTGGGAGGAAGACATGAGTAGCGTGAGTTTGATCGTCGATATATAAAGAACTAGGCATTTGCGACAGATAATATTATACAGAAATACTACAAAAGACTTGCTTTACTCGGGAAAAATATTAATATAATAGATTTCCCATAATGGATGAAACTGTAATAATACCAATGTTTTATATGGTCCATTTTAGCCTTGATAATGGGATGAGTCCCGAAACATCGGCACCAATAAACTGAAAGATGTTGTCCAGACTCTTTGTCCTCTTTTTTTATCATTATAATATATATATATATATATATGTGTGTGTGTGTGTGTGTATATATATATATATATATATATATAGATATATATATATGCATTTATATATATATATATAATGTATATATATATATATATATATATGTATATATATAAATATTTATCTATTTATATATCTATATATAGATATATAAATAGATAGATATTTATATATATATGTGTATATATATATATATATATATAAATAAATATATATATATATATATATATATACATATATATATATATATATATATATGGATATAGATTTATATATACAGTGTATATATATATATATATATATATGTATATATATAATATATATATATACGTTACATATATATACAATGAAAAAAATATCTAACAGATTTTGTAGATTCGAGATAAAGCCTCCAGAAATATATTTGGAGTTGAATGGTATGAGAGGATTAAAAAGTGCCCTATGTGGATAAGATCATGATGAGGGGTAGATGGATAGTGTATGGGCATTCTATTTGCACTCTCGAATAGAGATTAGTTCACCAAACCCTTTACTGGGCCCTAAAAGGCACTAGATGAGTTGGAAGATCCAGG
>NC_090758.1:38686059-38693222 GCF_036898095.1 Palaemon carinicauda
TCCAACAGTTTGAATGTATATATATATATATATATATATATCAACATATACATACGTGTAGATATACAGGTATACATATACACACACATACATAGACTTACGTATACATGCTTGTACACATGATTAACATGTATATATAGTTATGCACACATAACCCTCTTACCATGAACATACAATTACGTATATATCATTACCTTTATCTAACATAATAATATATAGTTCCACAGTACTAATGTATATTATATTGAATAATTGCGCCAATCAGTGGATGGTAGCTTAGGTCTAACTATTGATTTTACAGTATTGTTAATTATCTTAGGTACATTCAGCTCTACATTAAGTGGTGGAAGTTTTTTTATATGTATCTTGCAAATATTCTTACATATAAATGCGTTAATATTTCTGTGATATTTCTTTCTAATAGGTAATTTGAATGAACAAATTTCTATGGACATGATCAATTAATTAGGTTATTTTTATCTCTAACATGGGCAAAGACTGCATCATTATCTTGAGCATATCTGACACTTTTCCTATGTTGTTCAATTCTCTTTTCCCGGACTTTAACAGTTTGACCAAAATAGATTTCTTCTCATGAAATTCCTGGATTACAATATACAAATCCCTTAGTAATGTCAGTTCTCTTTATTACACACAAACACACACACACATATATACCGTATATATATATATATATATATGTATATATATATATATATATATACTGTATATATATATATATATATGTGTGTGTGTGTGTGTATATATACATATATATATATATATATATATATACATATATATATATATATATATATAATTTATGTGTTTATGTGTGTGTTTGTGTGTAAAATAAACCAACGGACAATTGCAGTCATTTGCTCTCGATCTTGTAAAAAGAAATGTTTTTTTTTTCTCTCATCAATCCCAGAAATTCTTATTTTGATATGTGAATTACTATATTACTCCACCACCAAAAATATCCATTCAACCCAAACTGAGATAAACGTCTGCCTTGGCTTTCCTTTGGCAGATATCAACATGAAAATTGATACGGACAAAGTTAATTTCAATCCTATAATTCTATTCCATTTATTTTCGTTATCTCTATTTTCTAAGTTATTATTATTATTATTGTTATTATTATTAGTAGTATTATTATTATCATTATTATTACTCTTTCAGTGCCATCACCTCCGAGTAATCTAACGATCGAAGTGGGAGCGTGCGGGAGGCCCTCGCATCGTGGGATCCCCCTCAGACGGGCGGTTACTCTGCCTTCAAGCTCAAAGTCACCCCAATCTCCGAGTCCGAGAACAGCATTGCCAGCTTCCCCATCTCTGAGAACCAGACGACCTTCGCCCTTAAGAATCTGACGCCGGGGGCGTCGTGCGAGTTGCAGCTTTACACCGTCTACGAGACCAAAGAGAGTGACGCCTACATCACAGTCCATTTCACCACCATGGAGTCTCGTCTCGTCTCATCTTGCTTGAGTCTGGTTACCTCCGCCAACGAAGATGGAAGGTTATGTTCTCGTCCCCAGTTCGTGTGTTTGTTTGTGAACAGCTTCCTGGCCACAATTCTAATCGTAAAGTAATGAAACTTGCAGGGATTAAGTGTTGTGTGAATAGCTATAAATGCTTATATTTTGGAAGGTCAAGATGAAAGGTCAAGGTTACAGTCAAGAAAAATGTCCAATTAAAGTTTCGACATTGTTGTCACAGGGACTTCAAACTTGGTGCATATTTGAGAGCCTGAAAATCCACGCCGATTAATACACCTTAAGGTTAAAGGTCAAGGTCAAGCCAAAGGTCGAGAAATAAGCAGCCGCGGCCGGCAGAGCTCTGTGCTCTACTGAGTGCCCCTCTAATTCCCTTCTTATTCCAATGGGTTATTGGATTCATTTATATCTGAATTTTCTCTTATTAATAAATCATGCTCTATATCCTCTGCTATTGGTATTATTATTATTAATTGTTATGAAATATTATTTGTTTTTTGTTATTCATTATTAGTTATTTATTGGAAATTAATTTATCACTTACATATTATCTATTTTTTATTGTTTATTATTTATTATTCATTATTTATTATTTATTAATTATTATTCATTATTTATTATTTCTTTTTCATTATTTATTATTTATTATCAAAAAGGAAGGAGATTAACCATCTCAATGAGTCAAGCTTGGCTCATATAAAGGTGGCTCCAATAAATTTGGGAAGAAAAATATATTTCCTATCGAAGATGACAAATATATAAACAAAACATATGGTTTATATATAAATAAAAAAAATATAACATAAGAGTTTGTAATAAAGAAAAACTCAAATCCTAAATATAAAACCAGCTTCTTGAAAATTTTTAAACTTTAAAGTTGGAGAAATTCTCAGAGACCCATGAAATATCAGGTAATGTAAAATCATTCAATAACTTATTCTTTTATGATTTTCATTTATTTTGTGAACATTCATGAGCTATTTACGGCTTTTAATGTTTATTTATGATTTAATATTATTTTCTTTTACTAATGTGCAAAAATCTGCATTCAAATACTTACTTAAAGACCTTGCCTTTTTTTACTCTTTGGTCCTCGCATTATCGTTTATGTTTATACGTAATATAAACTCACAATTTATAGAAAAAAAAAGGAAATGAATAAATTTTCTGCTTTCGAAGGGACCGTCTCCTTTCCTCTTCATAAAACGAAAACGTGGGTTGATTTTAGTTATCCTATGTACACGGAAGAATTGTGTATTTGAATGCATGTTTATAAACCTTACATTTGTTAATCTCCTCCTACTGCCTTCAGGACCCAATGCACCTGGGAGGTTCATCATGTGGTACCGGAATCAAACGGCAATTTTGGCTCTGTGGCATCGGCCTCACCCGGCTGGAATCTACTCCCATTACCAAGTAAGTGGATATGACACCAAAGGATTTACTGTAACGGGTTTGGTGTCTTATTTGGAATGAGCAACCGGCCTTAATTTGTAGTTATTAGCTCTAAAAGTTTTTTTTTTTTTTTTTTGAAAATATCTTTTTTAAAATTAGGATAATGAAAATTAGCACAAATGTGTACTTATTGTGTATGGGTGTGGCTGAATGCGCTACGTGTATGCATAATGATATCAATGTAGACTTATTTGATATTGATTATTCACTTTATAGAACATTTTCATTTTATGCATGACACTAGAATTGTACAGTTTGGTCTTTATTGTCCACTGCAGGACATTATATCTGATACTGGAAAATATTTGCAATTTCGGCTAACATATTTGGAAATTAAATAGTCTGATATTACGCAAAAATTTCCAGCTGCTCTGTATATCAGTTTAGTGGGATTAGTGTTACTCTATGGTCATGAGCCATCGTTTGACAATGAAACCATATCCAAAAGATTTTGTAAATTTGAAAACAAAGCCCTTAAAAGAATATTGGGAGTTAAATGGCAGAGCTGAATTAGGAGTAGAAATAATATATATATATATATATATATATATATATAAATATATATATATATATATATATATATATTTATATATATATATATATATATATATATACATAAAGTATATATATACATATATGAAGTGAGTGATTGGTTTCCGGTGAGAGTGGGGCTAAGACAGGGATGTGTGATGTCGCCGTGGTTGTTTAACTTGTATGTTGATGGAGTGGTGAGAGAGGTGAATGCTCGAGTGCTTGGACGAGGATTAAAACTGGTAGGCGAGAATGATCATGAATGGGAGGTAAATCAGTTGTTGTTTGCGGATGATACTGTACTGGTAGCAGACACAGAAGAGAAGCTTGACCGACTAGTGACAAAATTTGGAAGGGTGTGTGAGAGAAGGAAGTTGAGAGTTAATGTGGGTAAGAGTAAGATTATGAGATGTACGAGAAGGGAAGGTAGTGCAAGGTTGAATGTCATGTTGAATGGAGAGTTACTTTAGGAGGTGGATCAGTTTAAGTACTTGGGGTCTGTTGTTGCAGCAAATGGTGGAGTGGAAGCAGATGTACGTCAGAGAGCCAATGAAGGTTGCAAAGTGTTGGGGGCAGTTAAGGGAGTAGTAAAAAATAGAGGGTTGGGCATGAATGTAAAGAGAGTTCTATATGAGAAAGTGATTGTACCAACTGTGATGTATGGATCGGAGTTGTGGGGAATGAAAGTGATGGAGAGACAGAAATTGAATGTGTTTGAGATGAAGTGTCTGAGGAGTATGGCTGGTGTATCTCGAGTAGATAGGGTTAGGAACGAAGTGGTGAGGGTGAGAACGGGTGTAAGAAATGAGTTAGCGGCTAGAGTGGATATGAATGTGTTGAGGTGGTTTGGCCCTGTTGAGAGAATGGAAAATGGCTGTCTGCTAAAGAAGGTGATGAATGCAAGAGTTGATGGGAGAAGTACCATAGGAAGGCCAAGGTTTGGGTGGATGGATGGTGTGAAGAAAGCTCTGGGTGATAGGAGGCTAGATGTGAGAGAGGCAAGAGAGCGTGCTAGAAATAAGAATGAATGGCGAGCGATTGTGACGCAGTTCCGGTAGGCCCTGCTGCTTCCTCCGGTGCCTTAGATGACCGCGGAGGTAGCAGCAGTAGGGGACTCAGCAGTATGAAGCTTCATCTGTGGTGGAAATGTGGGAGGTTGGGCTGTGGCACCCTAGCAGTACCAGCTGAACTCGGCTGAGTCTCTGGTTAGGCTGGAGGAACGTAGAGAGTAGAGGTCCCCTTTTTTGTTTTGTTTCTTGTTGATGTCGGCTACCCCCCAAAATTGGGGGTAGTGCCTTTGGTATATATATATATATATATATATATACTGTGTTTATATACACTATATATATATATTTTATGTATATATGTATGTATATATAAATATGTATATATATATATATATATATATATATACATATATATATATATTACAATTTTACAGGAGTAATCTTCGTTAGCACGAAGATAACTCAATATATGGTAGTTCATATAAGGGAAATTGAGAGATGTGTATAAGTAGAAATGCTCTAAAGTTTCGCCTGCCACTGGACCTCTTCTTGGAGCGGATATAGATGTTGACTCAAATGATATTAAAAGTTGTGTTAAAGAAGTCATTGATATAAATTTTATTAAGATAGAAGAATTCAAAATCTTCAGTTCAGAGAGCAAAGTTTTCAAACTAACAGTAAATATAGACGAAAGGGAATGTTTATTTAACTCTGACATAGTTAATAAATATTACAAAAAGAGACATTGAGGAAAAAAACCTTCTGATTTTATCATTGAAACTATTTTTTCTTATCTAATATTATTATTGATATTTTTGAATTTGCTTTTTTTTTATCATAGCATTGAAAGTTTGTATATATAATTGTTGCTCTTTGGCGAAAAATATTGTTTTGGTCTGAGAGTTTGCAGAAAGTCAGTATGACTTTATATTTTGACAAGAAACATTTGATACAGAAAACAGACTTAGTGATTTACAGTTTATTGATGAACATTATGAAGTAATAGGGTCACCGGCAGTCTATTCGGAGAAAGCTATTGATTCTTTTTCCGGTAGGTGTGAGGGTGGGTTAGCTTTTCTTTCGAGAAAAAAATTCTTCTCTTGATATCAAAAAGATTATTATAAAAAAGGATTTTATTGTAATGTCTGTTCTTCATAACCGAAAATTAGTTTTTTTTTTGTGAATTTATATATCAGAAGTGACATTTGTAGAATTTATAACTTGATTATCTTGAATAAATATTAACTGAGATTAGATATAAGTCTAAATTTTTTATTGGTGATTTTAATGCAACCCTCTTTTTGCTAGCTCATGGAATCACTTGCTTGGTTTTTATATGTGTGTGTGTATGTGTATGTCTGTGTGTCCGTGTGTGTGTTTGTCTCCCTCTCCAAGGTGAGCATCGACCCCACCGATGCGCAAGAGAACATGCTGATCGTGCCCAAAGCCACCGAACAGTCTGGTATTGCCCAAGCAGTCTTTCTGTCATTAGAGATTGACAAAGAGAGAGACAAAGAGGGAGACTGAAGATCGTCATCTGAATCAGATGTTCTTAGAAATACCTGCTGTTGGATATGGGTTCAGGAATGTGGACTATTGTTTGAAACATTTTGAAAAATGTGGAGTTTTTGTTTAAAATTGACTCATTATTGTATATTTAATTTTGATTAAAACGGGCACAAGGATGCACCTTGATTGTTCAAAATGGATTGAAATATATAGTGAACGTTGTTTGAAATTAGCTAAAAATGTATAGTTATTGGATTGTGAAATTTGTTCAAAGTGTTACTCAAATATCTTAAATTCAATTATGTGATAAGGGTTTTTAAGGTTGGTACGAGATTGTATAGTTTGGCTTTCAATTACAGTGATTTCAAAAGATATATGTCAGTTAGCTAAATTTGTACTTCTAATAGCAATCTAAATTTGGTAATTAGATATGATTTGATCTATTTTAAAAAGCGTTAGCTTCATATGTGGTGGATAACGGGGGAGGGTGGGCTGTGGCCCCCTAGTATTACCAGCCGAGTCCCTTGTCAGGCTGGGAGGAACGTAGAGAGGAGAAGTCCCCTTTCTTTGTTTCATTTGTTTGATATCGGCTACCCCCTCAAAATTGGGGAAGTGCCTTGGTATATGTATGTATGTTACTGTTGATCTTATCATTGAGAGGTTATGTAGGATTTTACCGGATACTAAAGGCAACGTATCTAAATCTGTATTAGGGTTTGAATTTCCGCAAATTGATAAGTCCTAAAATGATGAAAATTAATTTTGGCTCATTAAGAAGGATTTTATTAAGGATTTAGAACTACTTGATTTTGATATTAGATAGATGATTGACAATAGAGCTTTTCTATGCTTTTATGACGGAAAGAAGAAGATCCGTTTAATGTAATTGTGAACGTTTTTGGAGTTTGATATTGGAAAGAGTAATGAGAATGGCTTCAAAGAAGCTCTTCGTTGGAGTATAGTAAACACTATATACATATAATGAACGAGGTACTCAAGCAGCTTTTCCTTAACACATATTATTTACTTAAATATTATTTCAATGTTACATACATAAAATAGCTTTGTTAGCTATAATTGTTAACAATGATAACAAGGTCAAGTATATATGTATATATATATACATATATATATATATATATATACATATACATATA
>NC_090758.1:38696222-38706222 GCF_036898095.1 Palaemon carinicauda
ATTTGGCGAAGTATTCGCCATTCTGGCCTACGCTAGGCCATGTAGCCTAGTCGTTTGGTCCTAGTACTTAATGCATGATTTTGGTTTTTCCGAGTGTAATTAAAATTTTATTGAAGCTTTAGGCTATATTTTATACATTTTAGACTGTGTGGAATATTTCCAAGATTGTATACGTGTGAGTTTCGGTGAATCAGGTAATCGATTCTCTTGGTGCCTAGGCTAATTGCTTATGGAGCCTTAGTATACTTTATCATACTCCTCGGTTGCTTTCTTTTCTTCGGAGAAGGTATGCAATCCCTTTCCCTCTGTTTAAGCCTTGGGCTTATCCCTAAGTGGTTTTTTCCGAATTTATTTTCGATAAAACTATACTAGGGTGTTACTGTACCTTCCTGTTCCAGCAAAGTCTGGTTCAAAGAGGGACAGAACAACAGAGTTTTTAGTCTGAGTCCGTGTTGTCTGGCTTGGGGCAGAGTCCCCCTCGCTGACCTAACACTTACAAAGGGAGCTTAGCTCCCTTAGGTCACTATCGAAGGTTTCTGTAAGTTATGATTCCTTCTTTTGTGATCGACCAGACTAAGTCCTGTTGCTGTTCTCGGGGAGGATAAAATCTTCCCTTGGAGTAGCAACGCCTTCCTTGCTTTGGTGCTCTGGAAGCTGGCAAGTATTGCTGGCCCTTTCCCTTAGATCTCCCTTAGGCTAAGACAAAGTTCTTGGCTGTGGGTGATCTGTCACTAAAGCAAGGTTGGCAGGACCCTCTTGTCCCTTCCCCCTCTATCTCCGTAATGGCCTAGCCATTACTGTACTGTACCTTGCCGGCCGGCAGAGCTGGCCGGCAGGGGTATTACTGTACTGTACGTCATTCTACTTCTGGACCTAGTATAGGTTGGGATGTGGAATTGACTAAGCCCATTGCAGGCCGGCAGAGATGCTGGCCGGCAAGGGTCTTATGTTTTCGAGTGCTGCCCGGACCTCTCTTGGTCCCTCATCCATGCCTGCCGGCAGAGCCGGACGGCATTGGTCAAGGAAGCCTGAATTAAGTTTCTCCCCTTCCTTATATGCACTCTTTCGGTTGCCGGGCTTGGGGGGTAGTGTACTCTCTTATCCCGGCATCCATTCTATTTTCTTCTAAGTGCTGTACCTGTCCCGGCTGCCGGCCTATGAGGCCGGCAGCCGGGCAGGTGTTGTTTTCTGGTTCTTTTGCTGCCGGCTGGCATCGGTCTTGTACCTTTGCCGGCCGGCTTATGTCAGTCCTTGTCTGCCGGTCACCAAGAGTGTGGCCGGCAGCTGGGTACTACCTTGTGTAGTTGCTGGCCGGCAGTCATTGCCGGCCAACACTGGCTGTTGCTGGCCGGCAGCTACTGCCGCCGGCACAGGCATTTGAACCAGAGGGCTGCCGCCCTATAGCTGTTAAGTAGTATACTTTAAAGCTAATTGTGGTGTGTGCCGGCCGGCAAAGGCATGCCGGCACACCTCCTCCTATACTGTACTAGTATTCTTCTGTATAGCATATACAGTAAGAAGAAAACTATAGTAAAAGTTTAGGTACAGCACTGTATCTTCTAACACTATTGTGTTTTCTTGCACAGCCCTTTGCTGTTGCCCTCAGACAGGAAGCAGAGTTCTTCCCCGTCTATTATCCAGGATTTTAAAAATCATTGCCTAGGTGTGAGCTCCACCTGTTTCCTCTGGAAACCTTGCATTGGTTACTCTAGTAGAAATAAACCATTTTGATTTTATTATCTGGAAGGCTGCAACAATGGGTTGTGAGGGAAACACAAGTGTGTGTCTTTCCTTTATGAATTGTTATGCTATACTATGCATATCCAGTGATACATAGTTCACTTGATACTCATGGAAATTTTTTCTCTTTACAGGAGGACCCTCCGAAGTGCGGAAATGTTTTCTGCAATGTCCGCAGCAAGAACCTCTGCGGACATGAGTGTTGTAGGAGACACGCAGCATGCGCTGTCTCCAAGGATGATCTCCAGTATTGGGACCCTCAGGTATGTACTGTATGCACTAACCTGATTACTGAGGCTTTTGATTCCCCTAGAACGGCGGAATCAAGGGATATAGCTAGGGAAAAGCTTCGTACTTGGGTAAGGGGCTTCAAGAAGAACACCTCTGGCCCTTATCTTCCAAGTGAGAAGATGAGGGCGTATCTTTTTCCACAGGCATCAGCTGAAGCAGTGATTCCCCAGCCTCAAGAGGAGATCCCTCAAGATCAAGTCCAGGTGGACGAGGAAGTCGCAGATGCGATGCAAGACATCCAGTTGTGTGACAGGATGTCTGACCTGGACGAAGGTTTGGAAGAAGACCTCCTGGCAGAAGGTCAGGATCAAGTTCAAACCCCGGATGTCGTAGAGGATGGGGTCGACGAGGTGTCGGCTACTCCGGTTCAGATGCCGGAGCCCATCCCCTCAACATCGGCTGGTCTCCCAGTAGAACTGGGACAGGCCCTCTCTTCGATTGTTGGAATGATCCAACAAATGCAGAAGGAGAATCAGGAGAAGGCGGCTGCAATGGAACTGCGTATGCAGTCCCTAGCAGAATCACATGGGCCCCAGAAAAGGCTCAATGTGAAAGACCTTCCCATATGCTCAGATGCTAACCCATGGAGGTATGCTGAGCACATGCCAATGACGACTGGTAAGATCGTCATTTCGGATAAGCTGGGTTCAGTTCCCCTAGAGGAGGTAGAATTCTGGCCCAGCAAGGCATCATATCCGGACTGCTATGTCCGGCTGAGAAAAGAACCAGCTTCAAGGGAGGAGACAGAGCCGAAGGAGGTCATTATTATGGACCACGCTAAGGCTCAAGCCCTACTTTCATCCTCGATGAAAGAGAGGGGCTTCTCGAATTCGAAGGTAGCTGCATTGAGCAAGAAGCTCCCTTCTTTTGTGTCCTCTCCTGATAGAGCCTTCCCCTTTTTACAAAAAGGGTTTGCGGCTGTCCTAAAGGCAGTCGAGTCCGGCAAGCTTTGCCCCTCCCTGGAGGAGTGTAAACCCTTGTCGCTGGCTCTGCCTATGGACCACAAAGACTGGAAGGATGTCCATCTGACATTCTCAGTGGGAAAGTTGGAGGCTGATATTGCCGGACGGCAATTCGGCGAGGACCTCCCCAAGCTGCCCGAATCTCTTTTACGAAGAGAGTTTGAGACCAAAGAAAGACTGGCTGCCTCAATGTCTCATCAGAACACTCTTGAGACAATGGCAAGTGACCCTAAGGTCCATGAAATGTTCATGGTAGTGGCTAAGTCTCACCTAGCCACAGTGACGAAGGACCTTTATGGCTTCATCAAGGCAAGGAGAGCTTGCAGGGAGATCGTGTTCGCCGGGGCTTCGGTGAGACACGAACCAAGGAAATTAATCTCCTCCAACATTTGGGGAAAAGACCTTTTCCCTACCGATGTGGTCAAAGAGGTTGTTGATAAGGCCGCCGTGGAGAATAGAAACCTTCTCCAGAAGTGGGGCCTGGCTATCAAAAGAAAATCTTCCCCGGATGAGGGTCCTCAACCAAAGAGGAAGAATATGAAGACTAGGCTACCATTTCGGCCAGCCAAGCCTTATAGACAGCAACAGCAACTGCAATTGCCTTTGCCTCCAGTGCCCCAGATGGTGGCACAAACCCCGACTACCTTTCAGTGGGTACCCCAGGCTGTGCCAGGTCAGTCAACCACATTCGCCCCAACGTTCGAAGGACAGTCTTCTTCCTTTCGTGCAAAACCTAGAGGAGCAGCCAGAGGCTCGTCTAGGCGCCCCTCAAGGGGAAGGGGATTCAGAGGTGGTCGTGGTCAGAGAGGCAAGACCTCAGGACGGCAGTCCAAGTGAAATGAAACCGGTAGGAGGGAGACTGATGATATTTTGGGATCGCTGGACCTTCGATCCCTGGGCCCAAAGCCTACTCAAGAATGGACTGGGTTGGAGCTGGTACAGCACTCCACCCCCATGCCTTCGGTTTTTCCAACACTCCACCCCCGTTTTGGAGGAGTACGTTCAAGAACTGTTGGAGAAAAATGTGATCCGAAAGGTGAAGTCCATCAAATTCCAAGGGAGGCTGTTTTGTGTTCCCAAGAAAGACTCGGAAAAGCTCAGAGTCATTCTGGACTTGTCACCACTCAACAAGTTCATAGTGAATTGCAAATTCAAGATGCTAACACTGCAACACATAAGGACCTTACTGCCCAAGAGGGCATACTCAGTCTCTATAGACTTGTCAGACGCCTATTGGCACATTCCAATCAGCCGTCGACTCTCCCCCTACCTAGGGTTCAGGCTACAACGGAAACTGTACGCCTTCAGAGCCATGCCATTCGGGCTAAACATAGCCCCAAGGATTTTCACGAAGCTTGCGAGCGCAGCTCTCAAACAATTACGCCTAAAGGGAATTCAGGTAGTAGCCTACCTGGACGACTGGCTGGTGTGGGCAGCATCCGAGACCGAATGCTTGCAAGCTTCCAGTCAGGTGATCCAGTTCCTAGAGTACCTAGGCTTCAAGATCAACAAGAAAAAGTCTCGACTTTCTCCATCCCAAAAGTTCCAGTGGCTGGGAATCCACTGGGACCTTTTGTCACACAGTTTCTCCATACCAATGAAGAAAAGGAAGGAGATAGCGGGCTCTGTCAAGAGACTTCTAGATTCCGAAAGGATATCAAGACGCGAACAGGAGAGGGTACTAGGCTCTCTCCAGTTTGCTTCAGTGACAGACCCAGTGCTAAGAGCACAGCTAAAGGATGCAACCGGAGTTTGGAGAAGGTATGCATCAAACGCGCGAAGAGACCTGAGAAGACCAGTGCCGCCTCGGCTACGTACTCTTCTCAGACCTTGGTCCCAAGCCAGACATCTAAAGATATATATATCTATATATATATATATATATATATATATATATATATATATATATATATATATATATATATATATATATATATATATATATATATATATATATATATATATATATATATATTTATATATATATATATATATATATATATATATATATATATATATATATATATATATATATATATATATATATATATATATATATATATATGTATATATATAAACAGATATATATGTATATATATATATATATATATATATATATATATATATATATATATATATATATATATATATATATATATATATATATATACTGTGATATCCCCATATGTTGTACATATGCTAACATATCTGATTTGTCTAATGTTTATTTTTCCATTTTCTTTGTAAATACATCACCTTATTTCAGCGCCATCTTCATTCCATTCTTCTCATTATCTTTTGTTTACACTCGCCTTTCTGCTGTAAATCATCCCTGTTTTCTTACCTTAAATGTTATAAGGTAACCCCAAATTTATTGATTTTGTTAGAATACATTGTTCTCACCACGAGATTCATCTACCTTACTCACCCATTCACTTTGCATTGCTTATTATTGTTGTTTTGAAGTGCTTTTTCATTGTTTTGTTTAACGTAAGATTAAAGTTTTGTTTATAACATAGTTTATTGTTCCTGTCCTCCAATTATCCTGCTATTGGTGCTTCTGTTGTCTGCAACCATCTTTAAGAAGATACATTTGATCATAATCAACAATCTTATACACTCGTAATAAGAAACAAGTGAATTTGGAAGTCTACCCATATGACTTCTATTTTGTTTTGTGAAGAGAACTACCGCCCATTGTAAAGGGGTAATTGTTTGCACAGTGGTTTGTCACATAATAGTTGGGGGCCTGTCCGGGATCTGATGTGCGATATGATTCATCAAATTTATATCAAGTGATTGAATCGTGAAAGAACAGTTCCAGTGATTATGAACAGTATCGAGTGTTGTGTTGTGGCGTACCAAGGATAAAGGACGACAGTAATAATTCCAAGGTAAGGTAGATGTCTCGTCTCCCTCTCATTAGACATTTATTTATAATATGTCTGGGTAGTCATTTGGTTGTAAGAGGAACAAGTCACGCTTAATATAGTTAAGACTTAGGTATGCTGATTGTCCAGCTTCTAAACCACCCTTATTAATTGAAGATGCCCCCAGTAGGTAGCTTTTAAAGTTTCGCCTACTCAAATCTCGTATCCCAGAGATTTCTCATAAAAAAAATCTGAAGCCCTAAGATTTTGCCATTTCTTAAAATCACCATTCAAAAGTGATATTTAGGAAATAAGTCAAATTTCATTATATGTGATTTATTAAATTAAGTTTCATTATAAGTGAAATTTCCTCCATCTCTATTTCATTATAAAGTGATTTATTTTGTTATATAAATTTCTTAAGAGAAATTAGCTAATTTCCAATTTCGGAGATTTTCGTAATTCCAATCGTTATCTCTAGTCAGGAAATAACTTATATATTGTTTGGTGTTAAAAGTACTATTTTGGTGTACAAATAACATTTACGTATCGGTAAATGAATATTTAAATACTTGTGTTAAATTACTCCTGTTATATCTATAAAGCGCATAGTAAGTATTTTGTCCAATTTGCGCATTATTCTGATAATCAATTACTTTAAACTAAGTGTTGACTATTAACTAGATTCTTTATCATAACGAGAATAATATAGTATTTATATAAATTAAAATGTAACATTGAAAAGTTATCGTATTAAGCTGGTATAAATTAAAAGGTAATATTGTAAAGTTATCGAATTAAGCTGGTATAAATTAAAAGGAAATGTAAACTAGAACGTGCTAATTAGGTATGTTTAAAGTAAAAAATACCTTTGCGTTTTAAAGCCTTGTTTACTGATTCGGTAAAATTGTTGTAAAAGTTTGTGATGTTAAGCGTGTCGTTTGAGTAATTATGAAGTAGCTAGCCGCGTGTTCAAGATCTCTAGCATAGAAAAAAAAAACATTGTTCAGTTGTTAACGGTGAATAAAAGTTTTATAGTGTTATCGTAAGTTTCGCGAGACTTAATTTTGTATTTAAGCTATTTTTGTGTAAGGTGATCTAATCATATAATTCTGTAATTTTGTGATCTCTCGATCTTGTAATTTTGTGATCGCTATTTTGTCTTTCTGTGATCGAAAGATTGTTATTTTGCGATCGTATGATCTTATATTTATTCTTGTAAAGTTTGGATATTTATTCTAATTTGTACTTATCTTGCGCCACAGGCGACATTCAAAATGCCTTTCAACTTACAACAATTTATTGTATCACCACGGGATCATGTGGAATCTCTCACAGTTGCCACAAAAACTGACCTAAAGAATCTAGCTCGCCATTATGATGTACAGGTTCCCGCAACTGCCGTAAAATGTGTAATTCTCAGTCATATTTTGAACTTCCTTGTAGATGAAGATATTGTTCCAGAAGAAGAACTGGCTGACGTACGAGCTCTAACCGTTACCAATCCAAATGGTGACTTAGATAAACTAAATCTACAGCTGGAGTTGGAAAAGATGAAGATGCAAGCCGCAACTGCAGCGGCAACTGCCGCAACTGCAGCGGCAACTGCCGCAACTGCCGCCGCTGAGGTAGAAGAAAGGAAAGCTGCTGCTGCTGAACGAGCCGCAACTGTCGCCGCTGAGTTAGAAGAGAGGAAAGCCGCTGCTGCTGAACGAGCAGCAACTGCCGCCGCTGAGTTAGAAGAGAGGAAAGCCGCTGCTGCTGAGCGCACGGCTGCTGCCGCTGCTTCCCTAGAACGTATCAAGGTGGAAACTGCTGCGGAAGCTGCTGCAACTGCTTTGGAGCAACAAGAAAAAGAAAGTGAACAGAAAAACAAAGCTCTCCGTGTTAGGCTGCAGATTGAGAGAGAAGCGGCCACAGTAACAGAACGGGATCTGGCATTTATAAGACTGAAAGAAAAGGAAGAAGGTAAGCTAATTCCCGAACCCTTTGATGTGGGCAAGGTGCAGAAATTGCTGCCCACATTTGAAGAACGGGAACCTGATAACTACTTTTCTGTGTTTGAAGACACAGCCAAGAATCTCAATTGGCCTCAGGACAAATGGTATTTAATCATCCGGAACTCATTTAAAGGTAAAGCATTATCTGTATGTGCCACTATGTTAGAGGAACGTGATTATTTCATAATTAAACAGGCAATCCTTGATGCTTATTCTATTACTGCGGAAGGTTATAGGCAAATATTTCGTAATAGTCAGAAGCAAGTTCAGCAGACCTTTTTAGAATTTATGAATGGAAAGATTAAACAGTTCCAGAAGTGGGTAGACAAAGTAGATGTCAAAACTTTTGAGCAGTTGAAAGATTTAATAGTAATGGAGGAGTTCTTAAGGAAAATACCAGGTAGCATTAATGTGTATCTAAGAGAGCAGAATGAATCTGACCCTAAGAAAGCCGCTTTAAAGGCAGATGACTATGCTCTTATTCATAAAGTAGGTAAAACCCCATATAGAGAAACTAGACCTAAGGAAATTTGTACATACTGCAAACAAGAAGGACATCATATTTCAGAATGTCCTGATCCACATTGTGCAGCTTCATACTTAAAGAGAAAACCTAATCCCCCTCAATTCTCTCCTAAGCAAATAAATCTGCCCAAACAGGAACCAAAACCTAAGGTGGAGAAGAAAAAGACCTTCCATTGTGCATCACACGAGTCCCAAGCGTTTGCACCCTTCACTTGCTCAGGCAAAATAAATGGTAAACCTGTAACCATACTCAGAGACACTGGATCCTCTCAAACGATCGTCTCTCCTAAAGTAATACGACCTAAAGGTGAAACTCACAGGTATGTTGCAGTTAATGACCTAACCAGTAAGTCTATGTTGCCTCTCATTAATGTAAACCTTCATTGTCCTTATTTCTCTGGAACTACTGATGTAGCTGTAAATTCAGAACTGTTACCATGCAAGAATGTAGATGTAATCCTGGGTAATGACATAGCTAACTCTGTTGTCTTAACAAACTTAATAGCAGTATCTCCAGGTGATGTTGTACAGGAGGAATGCTTAGCAGTGACACGAAGCAGTAAAAAGGACACCCCTACTGAATCATCATCAAACCCGTTGCCAGTCTCTGAACCTATGGATTTCAACGAGTTGATGAGTACATATAAGATCCAGCCTGATTCATTTAGCTATCAACAAAGGAAAGATGTCACTCTACAGCAGTGTTTCAACCAAGTGAAACCAAAGGATACCAACAAGTGTTCTTATTTTTATATTAATGATAATGTACTAATGAGAAAATTCAGGTCCAGCAAGAACAGTCATCTAGAAACTTGGAAGGATCTATTCCAGGTAGTTGTTCCTAAGGATATAAGACCTCTGATCCTAGAATTGTCCCACTCTGCTGACTCTCATCTTGGTATCACTAAAACATATGAACGCATCAGTCAAGACTTTTATTGGCCAAACATGAAGAATGAAATTAAAGAGTACGTAAAAACATGTACAACATGTCAAAAAGTAAGTAGTCCTAATGTGAAAGTACCAGTTGCACCATTAAAACCTATACTTGTGCCTAAAGAACCTTTCAGTAAGATCATAGTAGATTGTGTAGGCCCTTTGCCTAAGACAAAAAGGGGACATGAATACTTGCTTACGGCCTTATGCCCCACTACCCGTTATCCATTTGCAGTACCTTTAAGAAACATTTCAGCCAAGAACATCCTAAAGTCACTAGTGTCCATATTTACTGTTGTAGGATTTCCAAATGAACTACAATGTGATCAAGGAACCAATTTCATGAGTCATGCTTTTAAAACAGCTATGAAAGATTACCATATAACCCAAGTCTCATCCTCAGCTTACCATCCACAGACCAATGGAGCATTAGAACGCACTCACCAGACCATTAAAAATCTTCTCCGGAAATACATCCATAGTTCAGGTAACGAGTGGGATTGCGATTTGGAACTGATCATGTACGTCATACGAGGAGTTCGAAATCAGTCTACTGGTATGTCACCTTTTGAACTACTCTTCGGTCGACGACCACGAACTATCCTCAGTTCAGTCAAAGAACGCATCCTGAAGTTGGGAGATAATGAGGTACCTCTTTCCCAATATATTTCAGAAC
>NC_090758.1:38718722-38748722 GCF_036898095.1 Palaemon carinicauda
CGTATCCTACCCATAGGAGGGACAGTTACATCAGTAGCACCCGTAATAGAATCTGTTGTTAACGTAACTGATAAATGGGACCTTCGACTTACACAAGAAGTGAGTATAGACACTTGTGTTGCCATGATAATTGAACTGTCTGTATGTAACAAAGATTTGAAGGAAGGGGTGGGCACACTTACGCCTTATGTAGACTTTGAAGATAACTTGTTGCAGGACTCAATAGTGCAGATAAAGGAGGGGAAAGTGAGGATATTGTCCCATAACTTTGCATCGGTACCAGTGTTAATTAAAGAGAACACGCTAATTGCGTGGGTGACAAGATAGAAGCTTTTTGAACTTATCCGAAACCCCTAACCCCTAAGCAAGTTAGTTCATTTTTGGGGTTAGCCTCTTATTACAGACGATTCATTAAAGATTTCAGAAAAATCTCGCAACCCCTAGATAAACTTAAAAAAAAAGAGAATTTTGAATGGAGTCGAGAACATGAAGATGCATTTCAAAGGTTGAAACAAGCTATGTCTGAAGATAGTTTCTTAGTCTTCCCTAAATTTGATCGGGAGTTCTATGAGACATGCGATGCTAGCAATGTTGCCATTGTGGGAGTAATAGAACAACTGGATGATGACGGAGTTCTCCGCCTGGTAGCCTTCACCTCACGAGCGTTAAAGGGCCCGGAAACCCGTTATTCAGTGTTAGATAAAGAGGCACTGGCCATTAAGTGGGTATTAGAATGGAATCATTATTTTCTGTTGGAACATAGAATTTGTATCAAATCTGATCAACAACCCCTATCGTATATTTTCAAGGAATCAGATTTGTCAAGTTGTCAGGCTAGATGGTTGGAAGCCTTGTTAGAATTCAATATCGTTGGATTCGAATACATCCCTGGACGAACTAATATAGTAGCGGATGCCTTATCTCGTTCTATGGCCGCTATAACGAGGTCGATGAGTACGTCACGGGCTCTGCGAGAAGGCAAGCAGACGGTACTCAGCAACCCCTCCCAGCTTGGAGAGATATCAGCTGATAGGACGGAGCGTGTGAGGGAGTTTGTTGGGCCCAGTGAGAGAATGAATGACGCGAATGCCCAGCGTATAAATGAACCTGTCCTTTAAGCTCACGACGTCCGTGATGATGATTGTGATTGGGAAATAACACAACTATTAAAGGCAGAAAATGAAAATCCTGTATGGGGAAGAGTTGAGGCTTACGTTAGAGGGAAAACAGAAGAATTTCCTACTGACGTCTCGCTTCCATCTCATAGATTTGTAATCGAAGTCGATGTTTTGTATGTCACTGATTTGAAACCAAATGAGTTAGTTCATCGAACTGTATTACCCACTCCTCTCATAAGTAAGGCCATAGCATTATCACATTCATCGCCAGTATCCGGTCACGTGGGCATAGCGAATACACTCAGAAGAGCCACTGATCATTTTTATTGGAAACCCATGAAACGAATGATAAAGGATTATGTAGACACGTGTCATCTTTGTCACCTGTTCCGATCACATAGATTAAATGTACCTCCCACTTGAGTCTGGCCTTTAGTTAAAGAGAAATGGCAACGCGTACACAATGATTTGATAGGCCCATTGCCTGTATCACACGCAGGACATAAGTATATTTTTGTTCTAGTAGACGAGCGAGCCAGATATACATTCGTGCAACCTTTGATTGACAAGCCTGACCAGGAAGTCGCTAGAACTCTTATAGTTTTCGTTGAATAATCCAGTACTCCTAGAGAAATTGTATCAGATCACGGAACCGAATTTGTAAATGAAGTATTCAGTCGAATATCTGAATAGTATGGCATTAAGCATTCTCCCATTGATGCGTATAGACCTAGTTCAAACGGGTTGGTAGTCTGAATTGGGTCTTGATTAGTATGCTTAAGTACCTAGTAGCAGATAACCTGAATATATGGTCAGATATGTTGTCTACAGCTCAGTTTGCTCTAAACACTGGATAAAATGATAGTGTTGGCAATACGCCTTATTTGGTTTTCGGTCAAGATCCAAATTTACCATATGATGTTTTCACGAAAAAGGTAAAACTACCTGCGTACAATGTAAATGATTATCAAACTTATATTGCCAATGTAAATAAGAGGGCTTTTGAAATTACTGGTAAGTTTTTAAAGAGAGCCTAGGAGAGGAATATTCATAGTTTTAACAGGATATTTAAAATGAAAACACATGAAATTCAGATTGGTGATCATGTGTATATAAAGCGGCTTCAGGGTAAAGAGCATAAGTTTGAATCAGCTTTTATTGGACCATTCAGCGTGATCCATATGAACCATGATAAGATAACTGTGAAGAGTATTGCAAAAGGTAATGTATATGAGGTTTGCACATCCATCATCAAGATTGTGCCAGAAAACGAGATAATGAGTTCAGGTGTTAGATTTCTCTCTAACTGGCATCAAATTAGGAGTAAGTCTTTATTTATCAACTTACCTGCACTGTAAAACGTTGTAATAATCTTGAAAACTGTTCGAACTTAAAAGTTCACTCTTTAATGGAGGGAACACACGTTCCTAGGAATGCGGCCGTCTTCAGGGTATAACGATTTGAGCTCAACTAACTATTCCACTCTGATTCAACTTGAAAACGACTCCCGTTTTCTTTCCTTTGTTCGAATACTCTCGAACAATCGTTGAAAAATAAAGACGGAAAATCAAAACTGTTTCCTTATAAGGAATATATTTAACATTTAATTAATTAATTCAATTAGAATACAAAAAAGGGGAAAGTTAAACATTTACATTTAATATTAACAAAAGGCAATCATTCAGTTTACTTTTCGTCCATGACCGAACACCAAAACAAAACAGAAAAGTAAGAACGACCTAACTAGTCAATTCGACTATTTCCCGAGAATGCAATAACACTCTCCAATCAACTATTTCTACATCTTCCCCAAACAACAAAAAGAAAAGTGGTTACACAAAGAACCATTTTGACAGATTAACTCAGCAACAAAGAACACTTACAAAACGAAAAAACATTATTTACAATCTACCCTCCCGAGCTAAGTTTCTTATCAAATTTCTGGAGGCAAGAGCAGTACTGCGGATAGGCCTGGTAGATACTTCATCCGGCGAAGCTGTTCCAGTGTCAAGTATTTCATCTGTCTGAAAGTTACCAACATTGTCCTCTTGTTCAATTTGAACATGTAAATTAGGATCATTAAGCTCAGAATATAATTCTATAGGTATTAAAAAACTAACATTAATTACGCTTTCAGTTTTATCAGGCTTAACAATACGAACAGTACGAACAACCCCTTCGTCGTCACTAAATGTTTCAACAATTCTAACTAATGGCCAATAAGTTCTAGATCTTGTAGGCAATTTAAAGAGAGCAATTTCCCCTTTTTCCCACTTTCTTGGAGGCTGAAAAAAAGATCTGTCCTTTTCCTTTAAACTTGATAGATATTCAGAAACCCACTTTTCCTTAAAGCTTTCGTAATGTCCATCCCTAGTTTCCTTATATCTAACTCATTCTCACAAGATTTATAAGTTAAAGGCCTATTGTTTAAAATTTTCTGAATGTCAGAGAGGAAAGTGACAAATTCAGAGAATGAAGGAGTATATCTACCAAGTGTTTTGAGAAGGCAATGCTTCACAGTTTTAATTAATCTCTCCCAAACAGCACCATACCACGCTGCGTATACGGGGATAGTCTTATGTGAAATTGAAGCGCCTCTCCACAAACTCAGAAGAAGTAAGTAACTGTTCAATTATATTACCAGCCTGTAAAAAGGATTTGGCATTGTCAGAATAAACAGCGACAGGAACACCAAACCTATTAGAAAACCTAATGAAAGCCAATATAAATTCTGAAGTTGACATAGACTGGACAACTTCCAAATGTATAGCTCTTGTATTAAAACAAGTGAAAATAAGAATGTACGCCTTAAATTTTTCTCCATTTTTCTCCTTCAACCATAAGTGGCCTGTATAATCTACACCAGTATGAGCAAAAGGCACACTCAAATTAACCCTGGAAAAAGGAAGCGAAGAAGGAGAAGGGTACTTCACTGTGCTAGCATTATAACGCTTGCATACAATACAATCCTTCAGGACAGACAAAACTGCTTGCCTGGCCTTTACAATCCACAAACCATGCATGTGCAAAAAACTAAGAGTGGATTGCAAACCCATATGCATAGACTTACAATGGGCATAATAAATCAACAACCGAGTCAAATAATGCTTCTTGTCCACAAGAATAGTAATGACAATATCAAATTTTAAAGTAATATTCTTATCAATCCGACCTTTAGTTCGCATTATACCATTCACGTCCAAAAACAAATTGAACTGCCTAACTAAAGGTGGAACATCAACTGAAGAATCTCTACTCTTCAGATAAGATCATTCAAGAGGAAAAGCTTCCTCTTGCATCAACCCAATTTTCCTAAACTTATGTACAACAGTAACTACTTTCGAAACTACACTTATAAGTCTAGAAAAGCTAGAACAATTACTAATATTTACAAGAGGTTCCTTTTTAGGGAACATTACAGGAGAAATCAAGTCACCCTTCATATTATCAGGAATACAACCCAAAAGACCCTTAGGCCACTCGTCAGGAGAATTCAACCAAGAAGGCCCTTTGATCCAAAGACTGGAATTTTCAAGAAAGTGCTTACTAGTACAAGGTTTAGTTAGTAAATCATCCTGATTGCTAGATGAAGGAATATAAGCTAATGAAACTCTACAAAATCTATCAAAAATCCTATCTAACCGACTAGAAATTTCCTTCAACCTATTATTTACAAATGTGTTTCTCTTAGGAGCCCTATTAGTTAAAATCCAACTAAGAACTACTTGGCTATCTATAAAAAGAGTTATGCTTTCAATTTCAGCACAATTTAATAGATTACTTTCAAAAATGGTGTCAAAACACTTCAAAGCTAATTGAGCAGCCAAAAGTTCTAAAGTAGGGAGAGTCTTCTCCTTAATAAGGCTAACCTTGGTTTTAGCAAATATCAGGGAACTATGATCACCTTGCACAGCAAACATAGCACAACCATAGGCTTCCTTAGGAGCATCGGCAAACAAAAACAGCTTAACAGGATAATCAGTTTTATAAGTTTGTCTAGAAAAGGAAGTTTGACTAACTTCACTGTAAGAATTACAAAATTTACTCCATAGTTTAGAAATTCCAGCACTAGCTGTTTCATCCCAGTTCGTAACTTGCTGGCACAACTTACGAATAATATGCTTGTCCTGCAGCATTATAGGAGCAAATATTCCAATAGGATCAAAGACAGATGGCAAAGCTGACAAAATTTGACGCTTTGAGGAAGCACCCTTGTTCAATTGCTTAACCTTTAATTGTAAGGTATCTTGGTCAGAGTCATAAATATATCCTAAAATCTTCATTTCAGAAGAAGCTATCTTTTCATCTTCATCATGAGTAGACAACAAAGCAGGAATGTTAGAACCCCACTCCCGTAAAGGCAACCCCCCTGAATTCATAATTTTCTTAATAGAATTGATAACAAATGGCATCTGGGCTCCCTGATTAGAAGAGAGCACTAAGTTATCCATATAAAATTTGTCTCTAATCAGAGAAGCTACTTCATTCCCTCTATAGCTAGACAAATGATGTTGAATAATATAATTCAGTATAAAGGGAGAACTTACAAATCCAAAAATTATAGTATTATATCTATAAGCAACAAACTTCCCATTTATCTTTCTAACGAAACAAAATCTATTTCGATCTGTCTCTAAATATAACCTAACTTAGAGAAAAGCCTTGACTATATCAGCTACAACTACATAATCATTATTCCTGAAATACAAAACCAAAGACAACAAGTTGTTCATCAAATCAATACCAGGGAACGCGGCTTCATTTAATGAAGGAGCTTTTCCCATCTTTAAACTACAATTAAATACAGGACGGATTTTAGTGGTGACATTTTCATCATTTCTGATGACAGGACGATGATGAATGATTATTTGACCTGCGGCTCTATTTTTAACAGGCTCAACAATGTCAAGCTCCTCCTGTCTATCAAAAACTTCCTCATATTTAGAGGATATATTCTGATCTTCTAATTTAGAATAAATCTGTTCAGCAACTGCCAAAGAAATCTTTAAATTGTTTGGGACTTTTTAAATTAAATCCTTTTTCCATGGTAACTGGACGTGATAATGTCCTTCATGGAAAGAAATTGATTTAGCAAATTCAGCAACTTGTTGGTCTTCATAAGGAAGGGAATTTTCATCTTTAATCCCAATCGATTCTAAATTATAGAAATTGTCGAGTCCATACTCTACACAAGATTCAGAAAAGATATCATTCAATGGATCAAACTTATAGCCTACTGGATTGAATGCAAAATTCACTAATAGCTTCTGTTTTCCAAGTTGCTTAGGAGGAACAAATTCCAGAAGTCTATTCTTATCAGGCTTAGAAGTCTGTCTACTCTCCAAATTAAGGGAAGAATTATAAAAAACTCTAGATTCTCTGTTACATTCAGGTACATATTTAATTTCCTTATTAGGAATAAACCTAACAGATTTAGTCTTACCATTACCTCTTGGTCTATTTTCCAAGATTTATTACTATCAATTTTAGGACAAGACTCTACCTTTCTTACAGGTTTACAAGGCTCATAAGAATCAATTCTCTTATAAAAAAGCTTCCTTTGTGAAAGATGAACACAATTGACTACTCTACCAAATGGAATAACCCCATTGGCCAACTTAATTAATCTAACCTTAATATTAAACAACTCTACAGAGTCTAAATCTAACTGATTAAATTCCTGAAGGATATCCTTCCCTAGGATACCTAATATATTTACAATTTCAGAATTCCTCCCTGGGTAATTATTACATACAGAATAACCAGCAGATTCCATATTTTTAACTACAGAAGGCAACATAGGAATTTGTATGGAAAGATTAAAATTTTCCAATGCAAAAAACAGACATTTAGTCTTTTTCCCAGAAGGCATTGTTAAATCAGCTACCAAGTGAAATCCATCACTAACTCTAGCTGGCAACCCAAAAGAAGAAACTAACATAGATAAAGGAGCACCACAATAATCTCCTAATCTGCTATCAACAATTTGTTTATTAATAACACTAAACTGGGCTCCAGTGTCTAATAGAAAACAACATTTAAAAGATTTCCTACCCCTACCAACTTTGAGGGTAGTGAAGGGAACAAATATTTCAGACCCTGAGTGACAACTTAATAATTTTTTACCAAGATCCTTACTAGCAAAAGGGCACATTGCTCCATGATGTTCAGATTTATTACAAGAAAAACATTTATAAGGTAATAATGATTCATTTCCCGGACATTCCGAGGCCCCATGCCTATCACTCAAGCATTTAATGCATAAAGTTAGTTCTTCAGCTCTATTCTTCCTAGATTGCAAAGTATCAAACCTAGTAAATCTAGAAGAATTATGACCAATTTCTTTACAAAATTTACATCTACCAGAAGATAAAGGTTTACTTGTAAATTGCACTTTATTAGAGTCATTACTAGCAGAAGATCTATTACCAAACTTAGATTGCTGGAAATTACGGTCTTTACCTTCATATTTAACTTCTTTACCTTCATGTTTAACTTTAGGTTTTGCACCAGAACTTTCATTATGACCTAAACTAAGGCGTGCAATAATACTCTGATAATTATCTAACAACTGGTTAAAATTAGGATAGGAAGATCCTGTAGTTCTAGAAAGTTCTATCCAAAAATTAAAGAGTGAACTTTTAAGTTCGAATATGTTAGATTTATCTCTAACTGGCATCAAATTAGGAGTAAGTCTTTATTTATCAACTTACCTGCACTGTAAAACGTTGTAATAATCTTGAAAACTGTTCGAACTTAAAAGTTCACTCTTTAATGGAGGGAACACACGTTCCAAGGAATGCGGCCGTCTTCAGGGTATAACGATTTGAGCTCAACTAACTCTTCCAGTCTGATTCAACTTGAAAACGACTCCCGTTTTCTTTCCTTTGTTCGAATACTCTCGAACAATCGTTGAAAAATAAAGACGGGAAATCAAAACTGTTTCCTTATAAGGAATATATTTAACATTTAATTAATTAATTCAATTAGAATACAAAAAAGGGCAATCGGAATGTGTCAACAATTTACCCTGTTTTGGATTTCAATGATGGATCAGCTGAGTTTCAGCACATTGCTTGAACTCCCTTTTCTGCCGAGAGAGAGAGAGAGAGAGAGAGAGAGAGAGAGAGAGAGAGAGAGAGAGAGAGAGAGAGAGAGAGAGAGAGAGAGAGAAAGAGAAGCAACTGCCCTTTAAAAGGCAGTGAGCCTTGGTTTGGTGTCAGTTAGCCAGGATTTAGCAATAGGTTTAGGTTAATTAGTTAGCCATGGGAAGTGTTCGATTTTTTGCAGCAGTGTGTTTGCTAACTGCTTGCGTGTGTGTGAACAGTGAAGTGAGAGTACGCCAGGGTGTTGTCTTTGATGAAAGATGTAGGCTGTGTCTCACGTCTGACGTACATGTGTTGTTAATTAATTATGATCCTGTGAAGGTTGTGAGTCCACTGGTTACGATTCTGGGTCAGATTAACAAGTTAGAGGATCAATTGAAACACCTTAAAGAAGATGTAGCTGTAGTCAAGTTAAGAGCAATTCTTGATAACGTAAAAAGAACCCTTAGTAACTCATTTGATACTTTCAAAGACTTCGTGACTTCAAAAGGGAATAGAAAAAAAAAACGTGTGATTAATTGGATTGGCGAATTGATTGGAGGTTGGACTGGACTAATTACCCGGTTGGAACTCGATCAGTTAGAAGGTGAGCTGACTAAAGAAGCAAAGAACACGCACACCATGATAAATAAAGTAATATCTCATACCAATATCGTAGATGAGAAACTGAAGACAGTTTCTATAGCAGTAATTAAAGGACAGGAGGCATTAGGAGTGTTGGAGAATAGGATTAATAATTTCGGGGAAGAAATAAAACAAATCTGGAGAGATGTGATTTATGTAAAAAGTCCTACACAATTAGCTTTTGTAGCTAGTGAGCTATCTTTACACCTAGGAAACGTGGCAAGCCAGACTCAACAAGTGGCAACCACGGGGGAAATCACGTCAGATATCTTGCCTCCCGGGGAATTTTTAAGGATAATTAAGAAAATTCATGAAACTGTGCCAAAGTTTATTCCACCTGTAGAGAATAATTTGGCAGAGTTCTATCGAATGTCATCCACGACTGTTACTGAGTTAAAGGGCAAGTTTTATTTTTCCGTAGAGATACCTGTTAAGAATGAGGATTCAGATTTTCGTTTGTATGAAGTAAAGTCAGTGTGGACACAAACAGAAACAGAGGAATTCGCAACTCGGGTATTGGTTGATCTGCCGTATTTTGCTGTGAACAATAGGGACACTTGGGCTGTGACCTGGCCTAATTTAGACAGGTGTAGGATAGGGAAAGCACATGTGTTGTGTGAACCTGTCTATGCGCATGTTTGTTTGTTTGATGTATACCTGGAAGAGCCTAGTTTTGTACATAGTTGTAGGTTCAAGGTAAAGGCTGATTTTGAAAGGGAAATAGTTAATTTAAGACATCGTTGGATTGTGTCTGTGAAACGAGAGTCGAAGTACAAGATGATGTGTGACTCTGGGAATGAGGTTAAAGTGTTGACCCCAGGGGTCACTGTCTTGACACATCAGAATGGGTGCTTTGCCCAAGGGGACGGGTACCGTCTACCCGGCCAAAGAAAGAGGAAGAGTGAACGAGCGATAGTTAGGAACACCTCTGTAGTGAATGCTTCTGTCATCCTGCCAGGTGTGAATGTGTCCCGCATGTTAGTTCACTTTAACCTGACTCGACTAGAAACCATGTCCTTAGATCACATCCCTTTTTATGATCAATTTGTCAATTTAAAAACATCACATAGGACTTTGAATGTAGGCTTTTATTTAGCTAGTATGTGTGTTTTTCTTGCCGTCCTGATTGGACTGGGCATATGTTGTAGGCCGATAGTATGTGGTCCTGCCTGTATCCGATGGCGGAGGGCAGAGGGGGTTCGGACAGTCATGCTGACAGATCCTCTACCGGTAGGGGAAACTTTGGCCTTAGAACCGCAAGTTCCAAGGAGGACCTCCCGCCAGGTGCTCCATGCAGTCGGAGGTCAATGGAACATTCCTACACAGAGTGGGGCTCCGGTGTGTCCAAATGAGCCCTCAGGTTTACCCAGGAACAACGTCTCAGGCACGGTGTGAAGATGTAGCGACCTAGTTGGTGTCACCTGTAGGTTTAGTGTGCACACAGATGTTTTTTGTTTTTATGTACTAGTACTTTGGTTTGTAAACACTTTGCTAGTGTGATATAGCTATATGAGAATATTATGATTGATAACATTTTTGATAATTTTTCATTTATATATGCAGCCATCCTGTGCTTAATATGTATGTCTCTCTTTTGCTTACGATGTCTCTGTGGATCTGTATATTTTTCTTTTCCATGGGGAATGATTTGATTTTATGTACTGTTATTTTTTGTCATCTGTTATTATACCATGTCTCTAATTACAGAATCCAGGGCAGTGGGTGAGACCAAGATATGTAACCCCTCCCCTGTGATGTGAGATTAGCAAAGGCAAAATTGTCGCTTAGGCGAGCCTGAGGATTAGAATTCTAAGTTGATTACTTTTTTTTTGTATGATTTGTTCTACTCCAGGAAGTCTTTGTTTCAGATTTCAGTTGCTAGTGTGTAACATTTGGACATTTTATTTCTTAGATTTTGCTTGCCTTTAGTTGTCAAAATATTAATTTTTCCTCAGAATTACTTACCATGTTTTTTTTTTGCTTTATACCTATATAACCTTTTTCAGTAATTTGTTTCTTCATATTTATCCATATTTACCCATATTTACTCATACATACCCATATGTATTGATTTTCGGAGTTCTTTGCTGCATTTCTTGTTCTTTTTTAGTATATAACCTTTTTGAGTATATTGTTCTTGATTTTCAGTTAATGGCATTATATATCTTGTGTATTCATATGGTTAGAGTTCCTATTTTTTTCATGATTAAAAGCACAACTACTGTAAGGAGATATGTGAACTTACTTTGTTCAAACCTTGTAGTTTGTTGCTATTGGAGTTTTTTGGGGGGGAGAAGTTTCGGTTATGTGTACCCAAAGCGAACTGCGGCAGAATAGTCATGTTGGGATCTGAGTTTAAAACAAACTTTGTTGTGACTTCTTTCTTTTTGGAGCCTACCACAGTTCCAGGAGAAACTGTAACTTGGTAGGGGGGGATTTGTCACACGTAACAAATGTTTGAAACCCCCTTTTGAGGTTATGTGAACGACCTCTGCCTGCTGGCTTCGCTTGGGAATACACGCTACCTCAGCTTCCATTGTCAACAGAGTTCTGTTGCCCTCTCATTTCTGTTGACGAAGACTGTTTGTTGTCTCCTCTTTGTTCTTACAGATTCTGTGGGAAAGCTACAGCCAGGAGACAAGAATATCGGCTTGGTAACAAAACGGGTTCCTACCATGACCCCCCTAGGAAAGATGGCACCTACCCCAGGACGCCAAAGGACCATGTCTCGAGAGTCTGCCACACCTAGAGGCCAGTCCGAGGAGAGCCAGGCTAGAAATCTCACGTTACTCTCTCCGTTGTGCTAAGGGCACCCAAGGTAAGCCATTGATTTGAACTTATAATTATTTTTAGTGATATGTTGAATTGAAAGTAACTTTTAAAAACTACTATAACGCCTAAAATAACTGATGGATTTCCATGATATCAAAGCAGTGAGCGCTTCATACAATGACCTAATTTTGGGAAATACTGTGAAGTGCCAATTACGCTTCATTAACTTTTTTACTTAAAAAAATAAGGCTAAAGCCCGTCTTAGTCACACACACATTCGCAAAAGTGATGACGTCCCTTAGTGACGTTGTTATAACGTTTCTTCCCCTGTACCTCCCATCCCCCAAATTGTTAAACACCTGTTTAATTCCATAGATAATTGTCATATGACCTACCCCAAGCAATACGAAATTCTTTGTCAGTAAAAGTTCAGCATACCTGGTAATGTGATTCGTGACTTTAGACTTTAACTAAACACAAGACCAACGTTTTATATCTTACCCACTCACTTACATTGAAGATCAAGAATGAGACATATGACAGGAGACGAAAGAAGCCATGCTAACCCTACACTTCGCACTTCAAGCAAGTGTTGGTAAAGCAATAGAAATATAGTTTTCTTTAGGTTAAGCTGTAGGACTCATTCTTCCATACAACACAGGTTACTCGATACATCAATTGCCAGGAAGAAAATGACAGAGAGCATTGTTTGATATAATTTATAATATCAATTTCACCAGAGAGAGTAGCTTGAATTCCTTAGAAGGTAGACTTCTAAAAGATGTTTCATATAAGGGCATTGACATCGGCCATTTGATAAATTTTGAAATCATATATATATATATATATATATATATGTGTGTGTGTGTGTGTGTGTGTGTGTGTGTGTTTGTGTGTGTGTTCATACATACATAAGATTTATTATATTTCAACCTCTGGTTTTATATATTTATTTACGTTATAAGTACCAGTACCTTTTTTTGTTACTAAAAAGGTATGTGACAAATATCATTGCGACTTTGTCACTGGAATTATACCAGACTTCAAATAATGAACCAATCAACCTTACTTTGAGAATTCCATTGACATTGTCTACATGCCAAGCTGATATACTCGTATCAAAGTATTCATTAGCTTTGCTTTTCCAAAATAATGTTATCACCAATTGCTGGAAACCATAGATTTATGAGGGATGTAAAAAAAAAAAAACAAGAAATGCACACATGCATTTTACTCATCATCACTCTTGAGGAAAAAAGTTGTTTTCTAATTCTACTAATGTTTTTATTTATCTTTTTATTTTATTTCATTTTTTAGTCGCCAATCTAAAATTTGTAGGAGTCCGAGTAGAATATCTCTCAGTGCGATTCCACACCCCTGTTTTAAACCTCATCTATTATGTTTGATAATTTGTGTTAACCATCTAATCATTATCTACCACCATAAAACATTTTATTGCTCTTCCGGCTCATTTTATATGTGCAGTACACAGTCTTTCCTAACAGGGATTTACTCAGTAGGCTAATAACAATGGGAATGAAGGAAAGAAGGCAAGAAGGAAGGGGGGGGGAGAGAGTACTAGGATAGCCATAGGTGTAAACACTAAAGGAGGGTTGGGGGAACCTCTGCGTCACAGTTAAGTGATTAAGTAACACTTTTTCGAAACACTCTGAAGGAAGGGAAGAAGTTCCTCCTTTTTCTAAGAGTAAACGGGTTAATTAAGCACATCTATCAATTCATTGTACCACCAAAAATTAGGCTTATGTTTGAAACATTCATTGCAGTAGTTTCATGGAAATTCATAAGCCGGTTTGTTGGATATTTGGGAAAAACACTATTACACGGCCTCTGGAAACGATAGTAGTCTCCTAGCAGTAGTCTCGCCCAGAAATTATGATGTAAACTCATTGATTATGAGAGCACTTGTAAACATTTATTTGAAGCATTTTAACAAATAAATAATGTTTTAAGAACGCTATTCAGAATTTTTGAACTTAGAAAAATTTCGAAGTGCTCATGAATGAAGTTGAAAAATTTTCATCGAAATATATGTGAGTTTGAAAGATCAGATTCGCCTCTGACTTATCCCGTTTTCTGAGATTGAATTGAACTTACATTTTAAATTAAATTTTGTCTGTCTGGAACACGCTCTCCCCAGAGTATGAATACTCCCTCTCCCTTTCCCAGGCAAAACCCCTCTCACCAGAGTAGGACTACTTCTCTCCCTTTCCTAAGCACAACCCATCTCAATAGAGTAGGACAACTCCTCTCCCTTTCCTAAGTGCAACCACTCTCATCAGAGTAGGACTACTCCCTCTCCCTCTCCTAGGTAAAACCCCTCTAACCAGAGTAGAACTACTCCCTCTCCCTTTTCTAAGCACAACCCCTTTCACCAGAGTAGAACTACTCCCTCTCCCTTTCCTTAGCACAGCCATTCTCACCAGAGTAGGACTACTCCCTCTCCCTTTCCTAAGCAAAACCCCTTTCATCAGAGCAGGAATACTTCCTCTCCCTTTCCTAAGTACAACCACTCTCACAAGAGTAAGACTACTTGCTCTCCCTCTCCTAGGCACAACCCCTCTCACCAGAGTAGGACTAGTCCCTCTCGCTTTCCCAAGTACAGCCCCTCTCATCAGAGTAAGAATACTCCCTCTCCTGTTTTCATGTACAGCCCCTCTCACCAGAGTAGGATTAATCCCTCTTCTTTTCCAAAGCACCTTCCCTCTCACCGGAGCAGGACGACTGCCTCTCCCTTTCCTAAGTACAACCCCTCTCTTATGAGTAGCACTACTCCCTCTCCCTTTCCTAACTGCAACCCCTCTCACCAGAGTAGGACTACTCCCTCTCCTTTTCCTAGGTGCAAAACTTCTCTACAGAGTATGACTACCTTCTCTCCCTTTCCTAAGCACAACCCATCTCACCAAAATAGGACTACTCCCTCTCCCTTTCTTAGGCAAAACCCCTCTCAACAGAGTAGGATTACTTCCTCTCCCTTTCCTAAGTACAACCCTTATCACCAGAGTAGAAATACTCCCTCTTGCTTTCCTACGCACAACCCTTGTCTAGAGGGTAGGACTACTCTCTCTCCCTTTCCTAAGCACAAACCCTCTCACCAGAGTAGGATTTCTCCCTCTCCTTTTCTTAAGCACAACCCCTCTAACCAGGGTAGGACTACTCCCTCTCCCTTTCTTGAACACAACCCATCTCACCAGAGTAGGACTACTTCCTCTCCCTTTCCTAGCACAAACACCTCACCAGAGTACAACTACTTTCTCTCCCTTTCCTAAGTAGAACCCCTCTCACTAGAGTATGTCTAACTCCTCTCCCTTCCCCAAGCACAAGCCTACTCACCAGAGTGTAACTACTTCCTCTCCCTCTCCTAAGTACATCACCTCTCAACAGAGTATGACTACTCCCTCTCACTTTCCCAATCAATACTCCTCTCGCCAGAGTAGGACTACTCCCTCTCCCTGTCCTAAGCACAACCCATATCACCAGAGTAGGACTACTCCTTCTCCCTTTCCTAGGTAAAACCACTCTCAACACAGTAGGATTACTCCCTTTCCCTTTCCTCAGCACAAACCCTCTCACCAGAGTAGGACTACTCCCTCTCGCTTTCGTGAACAAAACTCCTCTCACCAGAGTAGGAATACACTCTCTCCCTTTCCTGAGCAGAAACCCTCTCACCAGAGTAAGATTACTCCCTCTCCCTTTCTCAAACACAACCCATCTCACCAGAGTAGGACTATTCCCTTTCCCTTTCCTATGTACACCACCTATCACCAGAGTAGAAGTACTCCCTCTTCCTCTCCTATGCACAACCCCTTTCACCAGAGTAGGACTACCTCCCCATCCATCCCTAACCAGAGTAGGACTACTCCTTCTCCCTTTTCTAAGCATGATCACTTTCACCAGAGTAGGACTACTCCCTCTCCCTTTCCTAAGCACAACCCCTCTCACCACAGTACAACTACTACCTCTCCTTTTCCTAGTCATAACCGATCTCACCGGAGTAAATTTGTCCACGGCGTGACCTATGCGCTGGAGATCGTCGGAGGAGGTTGTAGAAGGAAAAAATTCTGCAGGGACGACCAACGGGTCGCCATACACCATTTCAGCTGCTGAGAAGTCGAGGGCGTCTTTAGGAGTGGTCCTTAGTCCAAGGAGGACCCAGGGAAGCTGAGTAAACCAGTTGCAATCCTTGCAGCAGGACATCAAAGCTGCTTTGAGGGTGCGATGAAAACGTTCAACCATTCCATTGGCAGCGGGGTTGTAGGCCGTTGTCTGATGTAGGGTGATGCCCAGGAGATTCGCTAATGACGTCCACAATTGAGAGGTGAAAGTGGTTCCCCTGTCAGAAGTAATATGCTCAGGGATACCGAATCTTGAAATCCATCCAGAGAGTAAGGTAGATGTACATGAGGCGGACGTTGCAGTTTCCATGGGAATGGCTTCAGGCCAACGAGTGGAGCGGTCGATGACGGTAAACAGGTAACGATGTCCTTGTGATGTGGGTAGGGGGCCTACAACGTCGACGTGAATGTGTGCGAAACGTCGCTGAGGTTGAGGAAAGGTGCCCACTCCTGAATCCGTGTGTCGATGTACTTTGGAAGTTTGGCAAGAAGTACAGGCACGGACCCAATCCTTAGCATCCTTAGAAATGCCGTGCCAAATGAACTTTGCCTTCAGCAGCTGTGCAGTAGAACGGCACGAGGGATGTGAAAAGGCCGTGAATGAAATCAAACACCTGTCGGCGCATGGGAGCAGGAATCCAAGGTCGCGGTCTACCAGTACTGATGTCACAGAGGAGGGTGGTGTTGGAGTCTTCGAGGGGAAAGTCTTCCCAACGGAGGGATGTGCAGGATGTCCTACAAGCTTGATACTCTGGATCCTGTCGTTGGGCTTCAACCAGGGCATTGTAATCCAATCCCAGTTGAACGGCAGCCAACGTGTTTCTTGACAGGGCATCGGCAACGGGATTCATATTCCCAGGGACGTATTGGAGGGTGCAATTGTATTCAGCCACGGCGGAGAGATGTCGGCGTTGACGGGCGGACCAGGCGTCAGACTGTCGAGTGAAGGCGTGCACCAGAAGCATGTGGTCTGTGCGAATGACGAAGGGCGTACCTTCTAAGAAATGGCGAAAGTGACGGACAGCCAAGTGCACCGCCAGCAATTCTCGATCGAAGGTAGAATAACCCAATTCAGCCTTGGACAGTTTTCTGCTGAAGAAGGCCAATGGGCGGGGCGAGCCTTTGACCACCTGCTCGAGTACGGCACCAATAGCGACGTCGCTGGCATCGGTGGAGAGAAGGAGAGGGGCGTGTGGGATAGGAAAAGTGAGAGCCGCAGCAGTTGATAGGGCCTTCTTTGCATTGTAGAAGGCTGCTTCTTGAAGGGGACCCTTCGGCTTGCCCTTGAGGGAGGCGTAGAGGGGAGCAAGAGTGGCGGCAATGGCTGGCAGAAAACGGTGATAATAGTTGATCATGCCTAAGAATTCCTGCAGAGCTTTGACGGTCGAGGGCACGGGGAAGTTCTGAACGGCTGCTACCTTCTCAGGGAGGTGGTGGACACCTTCAGGAGTGATGCGGTGCCCTAAGAACGATACTTCGTTGGCGCCAAAGGTACACTTGTCGTACCGGACTACAAGGCCGTTTTGTTGCAGGCGGTCGAGCACGATGCGCAGGTGACGGAGGTGTTCCTCTTTTGAGGAGGAGAACACAAGTATGTCGTCCACATAACATACACAGAAATGGAGGTCCCCTAAGATGCCATCCATGAGACGTTGAAACGTGGCCCCAGCATTATGAAGGCCAAAACAGAAGTAATTGAAGGTGTATGTACCAAACGGAGTGGTGATGGCAGTCTTAGGGATGTCTTCTGGGTTCATTGGCACCTGATAATACCCCTTCAGGAGATCGAGCGTAGAGAAAACCTTTGCTTTGTGCAGGTAGGAGGTCACGTCGGCAATGTTTGGGAGGGGGTAGTGATCCGGTTCTGTTTGCATGTTCAGGCGCCTGTAATCCCCGCACGGACGTAGGGAGCCGTCTTTCTTCAGAACGATGTGTAAGGTTGACGACCATGGGCTGGAGGCCTTTTGGCAAAGGCCCATTTCCTCCATTTCGGCGAACGTCTGTATGGCGGCTGCCAATCGTTCCGGTGACAGACGTCTGAATTTTGCGAAGACTGGGGTCCCGTCGTCTTGATATGGTGATAAATACCGTGCTTGGCAGGAACCGTGGGCGTTTGGCGAAGTTCTGGACGGAAAACTTCCGGGTACGATGTGAGGAGGTGGGCGTACGCATCCGTGGGTGGGCTAATAAGGAGAGCGAGGTTAGAGGGGGCGGGTTGAAGAGGTGTCGACAAGTACGAGTCTGCGTTGACCAATCGTCGGTGGGCGACATCGACCAGAAGGTGGAAATGAGATAGGAAATCCGCATTGAGGATTGGCATAGTGACGTCAGCAACGAGAAACTTACCGTTTCCGAACGATAATGTGAGGTTCTCGTAACCGTCGGTGGGTATTGCAGATCCGTTGGCAGCTACCAAGCGGACGTCGGCAGATGTAGACAGACTACGTCGTGTCTTGAAGAGTTTCCTTGGCAAAAGAGAACGACAAGCACCCGTGTCTACCAAAAATTGCACGCCCGTTCCAGCATCTTGTAAAAAGAAAAGATTAGAAACACGGGAGGCCACCGCCACGAGCGATGGCCTACATACACGTTTTTTGGCCACTGACAATACTCGGCACATTTCTTCGCAGTTGCCCTGAATCTAAAGTGGTAGTAGCAAAACTGCGGCCGATGTGAGGTAGTAAGTGGCTGTAAAAGTCGTTTGTTGGGGCGCGAGCGATTGGTGGGTGGTGGGCAGCTTTGTCTCTGTTTCGGCACGTCACGGTGTGGGCGTGTATGTCCTACGGAATTCATGTCAGCTTCAGTTGACGTTGAATATGCTTCCTCTTTGTCAGAGGTGGAGGCGTTGATGGAGGTCTTGAAGTGGCTGTCCATAAGGGCGTCGGCTTTGGTCATCAAGTCCTTTATGGGTAAACTATCGACATCGGGTATGGCAGCGCGTATAGGTCCGGGTAAACGGCGTATCCAAAGGGAACGAAGTAGGTTCACCTCACGAGGAGAGCCGTCTGCGGAAGGTTGAAGGCGAGCGATACTGGTCATTTCCCTGAGGGCAAGCGAAGCCCTTTGGTCCCCCAACAGTTGTTGCGAGAGCTGAAAAAGCTTTGCTACATGGGCGGCTGGCGACAGCGAGTACTGCTGCAAAAGGTATGTTTTGAGGGCGTCATACGCTATTGGCGTGTCTTTTTGTTCACAAAGCCCGTCGGATATTTCCGGGAAGGTGTCCTCGGGTATCGCCACGAGAACATAATCTGCTTTGGTGGTTGAGCGAGTCACGCCGTTGATGCGAAACTGGACTTCTGCGCGTTGAAACCAAGCAAATGCTTCTCCCCTGGCGAACAGTGAAAGTTTCAACGGGGCGGCCGCAGCGCCAACTGCTGTAGTAGAGTCCGCCATAGTACTAACGATGGAGGGGCGAGAGAGGTTGGGGTGGAAGGCAGTGGGAGCGAGTCGACTTCCGGGGTCACCAATGTGACGGAGCCTAAAGAGGGTTGTGAACTCAAAGGCAGGAAGCAATCGACTGAGTTATATTATTGTAGAACACTCTCCTCATATACAAAACCTCAAGGCAACAGGACCTAACAAGTTCACAAGACAGACAATATTACAGAGGAAAAACCAGACATAAATTTTCATGTTCGTTTTAGTGCGAGGGAGGAGCGAAGATACAAGCATAATATATACAAAAGGAATTATGTACAATTGTGTGAAACACGGTTGGTAAAACTCCCTCTCCCCCTCCTAGACGCAACCCCTCACCAGAGTAGAACAACTCCCTCTCCCTGTCTTAAGCTCAACACATCTCACCAGAGAAGGACTACTCCCTCTCCCTTTCTTAAGCACAACCCCTCTCATCAGAGTAGGACTCCTCTCTCTCCCTTTCCCAGGAACAACACTTCTCACCAGAGTAGAACTACTCGATCTCCCTTCCAAAAGCAGAATCTACTCCCTCTCCTTTTCCTAAGCACAACCCCTCTCACCAGATTGGGATTACTTCTTCTCCCTTTCTCAAGTACAACCACTCTCAAGAGCGTAAGACTACTCCCTCTCCATTTCAGAGCACAACCCTGCTCGCCAGAGTAGCAATACTCTCTCTCCCTTTCCTAAGTACAACCCCTCTCACCTGCGTATGACTACTACCTCTCCCTCTGCGAGGCACAAGCATCTCCCCAGAGTAGAACTACTCCCTCTCCCTTTCCTAGGAAGAACTAATCCTAAGCACAACCCCTCTCACCAGAGTAGAACTACTCCCTCTCCTTCTCTTATGCACAACTCTTTTCACAGGAGTAGGTCTACTCCCTCTCCCTTTCCTAAGTACAACCCCTCTCACCAGAGTAGGACTACTCCCTCTTCATCTACAAACACAACCCCTCTCACCAAAGTAGAACTACTCCCTCTCCCTTTCCTAATTACAACTTATCTCACCAGAAAAGAACTACTCCCTCTCCCTTTCCTAAGTTCAACCCATTTCACCAGAGTAGGATTATTCCCTCTCCATCTTCTAAGCATAGCACCTTTCTACAGAGTAGGACTACTCCCTCTCCCTTTCCTAGGCACATCCCCTTTCATCACAGTAAAACTACTCCCTCACCCTTTCCTAGTTATAACCCATCTCATCGGAGTAAGACTACTCCCTCTCCCTTTCCTTAGTACAACCCCTCTCACCAGAGTAGGACTACTCCTTCTCCTTCTCCTAAGCACAACCCCTCTCACCAGAGTAGAACTACTCCCTCTCCGTTTCCTATATACAACCCCTCTCACTAGAGTATGACTAGGCACTCTTCCTTTCTTATGCAAAACCACTCCTACCGGAGTAGGACTACTCCCTCACCCTTCCCTGAGTACAACCCATCACATCCGAGTAGGACTACTCACTTTCCATATCATAGACTCAACCCTTCACCAGAGTAGAACTACTCCCTCTCCTATTTGTGAAGCACAACCCCTCTCACCAGAGTGGAACTTATCCCTCTCCATTTCCTAAGTACAATCCCTCCCACCAGAGTAGGACTACTCCCACTCCCTTTACTAGGCACAATCCCTCTCACCACATTAGGAGTACTCCCTCTCCCTATCCCAGGCAAAACCCCTCTCACCAGTGTAGGGCTACTCCCTCTCCCTTTTTTAAGCACAACCCTTCTTAACAGAATAGGACTACTCCTCCATGTCATAAGCTGAACCCCTCTTACCAGAGTAGGACTACTCCCTCTCCCTTTCCCGGGCAAAACCCCTCTCACTAGAGTAAAACTACTCCCTCTCTCTTCCTTAAGCAGACACCGTCTCACCAGAGTTAGACTACTCTCTCTCCTTTTCCTCAGCACAACCCCTCTCACCAGATTGGGATTACTCCCTCTAAGTTTCCAAAGAACAACCATTATCACCGGAGTAGGACTACTCCTTCTTCCTTTCTTGAGTACAACCCCTCTCACCAGAATATGGATACTCCCTCTCCCTCTCCAAGACACAACCCCTCACCTGAATAGAACAACTCAATATCCCTGTCCTGAGCTCAACACCTCTCACCAGAGAATGACTACTCCCTCTCCCTTTCTTAAGCACAACCCCTCTCACCAGAGTAGAACTACTCTCTCTTTCCCCCTTCCCAGGAACAACACCTCTCACCAGAGTAGAACTACTCCATCTCCATTCCATAAGCAAAAACTCTATCACCAGAGTAAGACTACTCCCTCTCCTTTTCCTAAGCACAACCCCTCTCACCAGATTGGGATTACTGCATCTCCCTTTCTTAAGTACAACCACTCTCAAGAGCGTATGACTACTCCCTCTCCCTTTCAGAGCACAACCCTTCTCGCCAGAGTAGGACTACTCTCTCTCCCTTTCTTAAGTACAACCCCTCTCACCTGAGTACGACTACTACCTCTCCCTCCGCGAGGCACAACCCTCTCACCAGAGTAGAACTACTACCTCTCCCTTTCCTAAACACAACCCTCTTACCAGAGTAGAACTACTCGCTCTCCCTTTCCTAAGTACAACACCTCTCACCAGAGTAGGACTAGTCCCTCTCCCATTCCGGGGGACAACCTCTCTCACCTGAGTAAAACTAGTCCCTCTCCCTTCCCTAAGCAGAAACCGTCTGACCAGAGTAAGACTACACCTTCTCACTTTCCTAAGCATAACCCCTCTCACCAGATTGGGATTGCTCCCTCTCTTTCCAAAGTACAACCCTTATCACCCGAGTAGGACTACTCCTTCTCCCTTTCTTGAGTACAACCCATCTCACCAGAGAAGGACTTCTCTCTCTCCCTCTCCCGGGCACAACACCTCTCACCGAGGAGAACTACTCCCTCTCCCTTTCCTAGGAACAGCACCTCTCACCAGAGTAGAATTACTCCCTCTCCCTTTCCTAGGAACAATCACTCCCACATGAGTAGGACCACTCCCTCTCCCTTTCCTAAGCAGAAACCAGCTCACCAGAGTAAGACTACTCCCTCTCCTTTTCCTAAGCACAACCCATCTCACCAGATTGGGATTACTCCTTCTCCCTTTCCAAAGTACAACCCATGTCACCAGAGAAGGACTACTCCCTCTCCCTTTCCTGGGCACAACACCTCTCACCCAAGTAAAACTACTCCCTCTCCCTTTCCTAGGAACAACCACTCACTCCTGAGTAGGACTACTCCCTCTCTCTTTCCTAAGCACAATCCCTCTCACCAGAGTAGAACTACTCCCTCTCCTCCTCTGCACAACCCCTCTCACCAGAGGAGAAATACTCCCTCTCCCTTTCCTAAGTACAACCCCTCTCACCAGAGTAGAAATACTCCCTCTCCCTTTCCTAAGTACAACCCCTCTCACCAGAGTAGGACTACTCCCTCTCCCTTTTCTAATTACAAACCCTCCACCTTAGTAGGACTACTCCCTCCCCCTTTCCTAAGTACAAACTATCTCACCAGAGAAGGACTACTCCCTCTCTCTTCCCTAATCACAACTTATCTCACCATGGTAGATCTACTCCCTCTCCCTTTCTTAGTCACAACCCATCTCACCTGAGTAGGACTACTCTCTCTCCCTTTCCTAAGTAAACCCCTCTCACCAGAGTAGGACTACTCAGTCTCCCTTTCCTAGGAACAACCCCTCCCTCCTGAGTAGGACTACTCCCTCTCTCTTTCCTAAGCACAACCCCTCTCACCAGAGTAGAACTACTCCCTCTCCTTCTCCTCTGCACAACCCCTCTCACCAGAGGAGAAATACTCCCTCTCCCTTTCCTAAGTACAACCCCTCTCACCAGAGGAGAAATACTCCCTCTCCCTTTCCTAAGTACAACCCCTCCTACCAGGGTAGGACTACTCCCTCTCCCTTTCCTAATTACAAACCCTCTCACCTTAGTAGGACTACTCCCTTCCCCTTTCCTAAGTACAAACTATCTCACCAGAGAAGGACTACTCCCTCTCTCTTCCCTAATCACAACTTATCTCACCATGGTAGATCTACTCCCTCTCCCTTTCTTAGTCACAACCCATCTCACCTGAGTAGGACTACTCTCTCTCCCTTTCCTATGTACAAACCCTCTCACCAGAGTATGACTACTCAGTCTTCCTTTCCTAAGCACAACCCCTCTCATCAGAGTATGACTAGTCCCTCTCCCTTTTCTAAGCACAACCCTTCTCACCAGAGTAGGACTACTCCCTCTCCATTTCCTAGGCTCAACCCTTCACCAGAGTAGAACTACTCCCTCTCCCTTTCCTAAGCACAACCCCTCTTACCAAAGTATAACTTCTCCCTCTCCTTTTCCTAAGCACAACCCCTCTCACCAGAGTAGGAGTACTTCCTCTCCCTTCCCTAAACACATTCCCTCCACCAGATTGTAACTACCACCTCTCACACTGAGAACAACCCCTCTCACCAGAATTTGACTACTCCCTCTCCCTTTTCTTAAGCACAACCCCTCTCACCAGAGTAGGGCTACTCCTCCTCCTTTTCCTAAGTATAACCCCTCTCACCGGAGTATGACTACTCTCTCTACCTTTACTAGGCACAACCCCTCTCACCAGAGTAGGAAAACTCCCTCTCCCTTTCCTAAACACAACCTCTCATACCAGAGTAGGAGTACTTCTTCTCCCTTTCCTAAGTACAACACCTATCACCAGAGTAAAATTACTTCCTCTCCCTTTCCTAAGCTCAACCCCTCTCACCAGAGTAGGACTACTCTTTCTCCTTTCATTAAACATTTAGTTCCTTTTATGCTTCGCATTTTGAATTTCGTGAATTTTTTATATGTGATCAGTAAATACTATTTCATTCAGTAATTTTCCAAAGGCCCCCAAAAAGGCGAAAATGTCGTCACATGAGTCGAAATTCTTTAATCGCTTAATGGCTGTACTTTGAGAGACACAACTCGACCCAGTTGATTATGAATGTGACCGATGCAGTCATTATGGGCAATTAGTGATTGCTGATTGGTCAGTCATTGGAGACACCTCACGACTAAACAAGATACAAAATTAATTCAAGTATGGAAATGAAATCCTTCTATTTTATTCATGTGATTGATAGCAATCAATTCACAGTAATTGTTAAATAAAATGGCTGATAGCTTTCCAGGCTACCTGTTTTTTTTTTTTTTTTTTCAAGAGAATCTTGAAATAATACTACAAGTTTTATGTTATCTAGAAATTTCAACGAATACTGAATGAAAATTTGTTCTGAAAGCAGGGCTACAATAACAACACATTGCATTGCTTACCCCGCTGCTAGTGAATAGACATTTTGGGGTCGAGCATTGTTGTCCAGATGGAAGTTCCTCATTGGCAGCTTCTACTTGGGATATTTCTGCGAGTGATATACCAGAGAGATTTACCTTAGAGGTATTAAAGGAGATCCAACCTACTGAGCAGATATCCCGAAAGATATCATGCATAAATCAGGAATGTGTGGATAAGAAGCCATGGTTATCCTTCCCTGAATAGAGTTAACCTTGTCTAGAAGGAAAATTGAGGTACAGGTACAGGAGAGACGTTACAACATGCAATCTCAATACGCTACAACTAACACATTTCCTTTTGAACCCGTCCCTTTTTGCCGAACAATATCTTTCGGTCACTTTGAGAGTTTCTGCTAGTTTTTCTTAGCTTGTTAAGTTATTTCCGATCATGGATGATTCAACCTTTTCCGCATTAACTAAGCTGAGTAACCCCTATTTCATGTGTTTGAGAAATTCACGTCTCCACCCGGTATTTTTATTGAATTGTCTGCTTGTATTGTCCTAAGGCTGGCATTACATCATGTTCCAAATGGCTCAGAAACGATTAGTCATTCAGTCATATTACTGTAGGAATATTTTTTTTTCTAAATTGTGGTATGTTTATGGTATGCGCCCATTCTTTCTTGGTGTTTCTTGTGCTTTTTTTTTTTATCAGCATTGACTAAGGCTAGACTACCCTAACTGGCATCCATGCCTGATAAAATTTTCCCTATGCACCATAACCTTCTTTCACCAAACTCTACTGGTTGGGTATGACTGCCCTATCCACCCATGCTGTTGATTTTCCACGGCGGGCAGCTGCGGTCTTGAAGGTCCTTCAGGGATTTGGATAGTATTCTCAGTTGCCCAAGGATGACTTTCCACTTTCCAATTATCCTTTATGTTTGGCGAGGCGGCACAGGTCATGGAATCCTTCCCCCAGTATTTACTTATGTTTACCCATTGGAATGCCTTACCCCCTGTTCTGATGCTTACCAGTAGACGTTCTTCTGTCTTCTTAACCATCATTTGGCTTCTCTCTTAGTCTTTGGTAGGCTATACCTGATTGTGAGTACTTGTGTTCTGTGCCCTATCACAGCATCCCATTTGGAACACTATTGCTGTTCTAATGTTGCTCTTGGCCTTCCTGTCGTGCCGCCTCACCATTTTCTGAGTATCCCATCTCCAACCCCTTCTTTCCGGTTCCTTTTACCTGTTATAGAGTGCCTACTTGTATGCTATCTTCCCTGGCTGGCAGAGATGCAGATGGACAGGGACACGGAGAGTGGTAGTGAGAAAGAGACGGAGACGGAAACAGAGAACCAGACGGAGACGGAGACGTAGACGGAGACGGAGATGGAGACGGAGATGGAGACGAAGACAGAGACCGAGACCGAGACCGAGACTGAGATGCCTAGCTAGGTGTGATTTTCTCCTCCCTTAGTTATAAATCTCTCTGACGCCTTAGAGACCACCCTTGGTTGTTTCTCTGTTTCTTCCCTTCCATGTTAGGCCATAACATGACTGTACTGCAACTATGTTCCCCTTATCTAGTCATCTCACCCTAGCTTTTGAGCTTTCCCTCACTTGCTAGGTAGGCTAGGCTTGCCTATAGAGTTCTCCCTATGGCCTCACCCTTTCCAGGTGTAGAGTAGGTACCCCTTGTGGTCCTCCTCTGCCACCTTAGCAGAGCCAGTGCTATGTCTGTAGCTTCTCTTCCTGTGCTATATACTTCTTGTTATCGGTTGTTGACTCTCTTGCTGGGTTAGCCTATCTAGACAGAGGTGCAGCCTCCTATCTCTTCTTCCTGTGTTGTCAACTTGAGTCCTTCTAGCACTAGCTTTGCATTGGCTATGGGTCATCCCTTCTGCCGTCTCAGCTGCAGTCTTAGACTAGTTATCTACTCGTTCCTTTCACACATCTGAGGACCATTTTCCTATGGAGTTGGTCAATTGGATCATGCCTGGTGGTCTGGACATCCTTTGAATCTATAATTCTTAGCATCCTCGCTGTCCTGTACGGCTCTCATTATCTTACAGGCTGCACCCTCACTTTTCATAATTTTATGATAATGATCAGGTCTTGGCAGGTTCACTTATCAACTGCCTTTCATTCCTGTACTTCCCCTGAGGTTGGACCCTTCCCTCTGGGATTGATCACTCTCCCCCTTCTGACTTTACAATTTGTCTGCCGCCTTGTGTTGACATGCCTTGGGTACTTACAGGTCAGTCTTTTACTGGCTAATAAAATTATTGGCAGCCTCTCAGCTGCTTCTGCCTAGGGGGCAGCTGTTGCTCATCTAGGCATTATGATGAGTGAACTTCCCTTCTTAGGCTGTTCTGATACACCTACTCGGGAGGTTCTGGTGTTCCTTTGATGTGATTCTTTCCTCTATATGCCTACCACACCGTCATTATGTTTTGCTTCATAAATTGCTACAAATTTCTGAGCTGTTTGTCATGTGTTCTAATTATATTTTAAATGTAGCCATTCTTTTGTGGTAGGTTTATTAGTGTTAGGACTTTTTTTTCTTAACTAATTTTAAGATGATATGATTTTCAACGATATGTACTCATTGCAATATCTTACCTTTATAGGTCACTGATGACATGGAAGGTTCAACTGTCACCTGTACCAGTTAGGTCAAGTTACACTCTGACCACAAGACCTGCACGAAACACGCTAATTGCTATGTTTCTAAGAGATTTGTTGTAATCTGGGACCCAACAAACTGCTAGGTTTGCACGGATATCCCTCAAACCAGCTTCTATGCCACTGACGTCTCCTTGGACGTTCGAAATCGACGTTGGAAGACGCTCCGACACTGGGCAAGAGGCTTCCAGAAGAGCTCTCAACAAGGTGCCACTTTTTTCCACTCTGGAACTGAAGGAACTTTTCTTTCCAAAGGCTAAAGTGTCCTCTGTTTTTGGTCACTATTTACTGACGTCCAACTCTCACCGGTACCTGGAGATCATGTGGATGATGAAGTGTGGGACACTGCATGTCAGGTGCCTGGACGCCAACAACATGTCTACTACTGCATTTGTGTCGTCAGAGAGGGAGAGGATCCTACTAACCACAAAAGCCTCAGAATAGTCACTGGGTGTACATCAGGTGAGTGCAGCTCCCAGTGCCTATAGATCCAAGTCTATAAGCCTTGTTTGGACGTTAGACAAACCTTCGCTTCTCAGTATCTTGTGACTAATGGTGTCCATGAAAGCTTTTATGGAGAACCGAACTGCTAAATATGAATGTTCCTAAGCAGACCTAACAACGAGGATAGAAGCTTTACAACAGGCACCTGTTTCTAAGGCCCCCCAGCTTCGAGCCTACCAGAAAGCACAGTTAAGAATCCTGGGTGCTATGCTGAGCATATGTCTTTACCCGAAGGGTTCCTTCATATTAAGGATGGTTTGGGTTCCAAGCAAGTCTTGGAATTGGAATTCTTTCCATCGATCAATAGCTATCCTTACTGCTACATAAGGCTTAATTAACTCGAAGCGTCCAATAGGGATGATACAATCCCCAAGGAAAAAATCATTATGGATCATGGCATGGCACAATTCCTTTTGGTTAGGGAGTTAAAGACGGCTGAATTCACCATAAACGAATTTTTTTGTTTTTGCCAGGAAAACAGTCCACTAGTATGGCCCACAACGATACTTTCTATATATATATATATATATATATATATATATATATATATATATATATATATATATATATATATATATATATATATATATATGTATATATATATATATATATATATACATATATATATATATATATATATATATATATATATATATATATATATATATATATATATATATATATATATCATGATCTGCATATAAAAACTAAATGTTACTGGAATAACATAATTTTCAAAACTTTCCTTTTGTAAACAACAATGTTCTTAACAGTTCTTAGTTCGATTCGTGCAAGTATCCTAAATGTTTTTCTTCACAAATCACTATCAATACTTTTATATCTATTATTTCATTGTTGCACCTGTTTAAGCATGTTGATGAATAAGGGTTTTAAAAGTCTGTCAATTTCACGTGCTGATTTCTTACTCTACCGCTTGATTTATTGGGTCCTTTGACTGGCTAGACCGTAATACATTGGATCCCTATATCTAGTTAAGGCTAATTTATCCTTTGCCTACACATTCAACGAATAGTCTGGTCTATTCTTTCCACATTCTCATCTGTCCTTATACACCTTTCAACACTGAGATTACCAAACAAGTCTTCTTCGTTCAATGGTTTAATTACTGCACTGTAGTTGTTCAGTGACTACTCTTCTCTTCGTAAGGGTAGAAGAGAGTCTTTAGCTATAGCAAGCAACCCTACTAGCTAGAAGAGAAGGACACACCGAAATGAATCCATTGTTTTCTAGTCTTGGGACAGTGCCATAACCTCTGTAACTTGGTCTTCGACTGTCTTGAGTTAGAGTTCTCTTGCTTGAGGGTACATTTGGGCACACTATTCTATAGTTTATATATGGAAGATTTATTTCAATGTTGATACTGTCTTAAAAATATTTTATTTTTAATTGTTAATTACTTGTCTTATAGTATATCTATTTTCTTTCCTCACTTTGCTATTTATCCTTATTGGAGCCATTGCTTTCTAGCATCATGCTTTTACATCTAGGGTTCTAGCTTAGCTAATAATAATAATAATAATAATAATAATAATAATAATAATAATAATAATAATAATAATAATAATGATAATAATAATAATAATAATGTCATCAGCTATGGGTGCGTCAATAAAAAAGTATAATTTCGACTGATCAAGAGAAATTAAAACCTTTGAGAGGTACACAGGTGCATCATTGGCTTTGCCTAATGCAAAGAAAAGAAAACTGTGTTGAAAAAGGAAACAGCAAGCAAAGTTTAGCCTGGTGCTGCAGTTAGTCATCGCTCATCTATACTTGGGGTCAGGAGATGCCATCATACAGGTCGTAAGGTCAAAGATACTTGAGACAGTGAATTGAGAAAGCGTTAAGATTGTAGCAGACAGTAGTTAAATAATCCCAAAGAAGAGACCTCACTCACTAAGTCAGTGTGTTGCTAACAACGAAAAATTGACGATATAAATCTTGCAAGTGGTAGTTGAATGTGTATACTTTATTGCCTTATTTTCATATCAAGTAAATTATGCAATACTGTAATGTGTTGAGTATGTATATATGAATTTTGTATTGCAGAATCTACATCTATTTAGCTAAGAAACATGTTTTAATCTAGATTATTCCTATTGGTTATAAAATGTCACGGACAAGTGTTCCCCTAGGATTCTAACACAAAATATCATAAGACAAGAGTAAACTACAGAACAGATACAGAAACATACTTCCAAAGAAAATCATTATTTATTTACATCCAATTTTCCACTGTTATATGTCTATCAATCCAGATTTCACATGAATACAAATATTCTACAAACCTCTCTTGATGTTGACAATATTGATGCACGAATCGACTGAAACTATTAAGAATATTGTTGCTAACACAAGCATAGTTTTGAAATTCA
>NC_090758.1:38753722-38756222 GCF_036898095.1 Palaemon carinicauda
CTCGTAGAAAGTTGTCACTCAAGTCATCAACTGTAAAATTTGTATAAGAAGTTTTATACGTCTACTCCTTAAGAGAGAGAGAGAGAGAGAGAGAGAGAGAGAGAGAGAGAGAGAGAGAGAGAGAGAGAGATTTTTAATTGGAAGTAAAATACATAATGAATGAAAACATGCAGATTCTGGGAGAATATAAATAAAAGAGGCGTGAAAACTAACAAAATTGGAAACTATAAAAGAAATTTTGAATGAATCACGAATTCACGCCAACGTACGTTACGTAAATCTCTCCAAACAGAAAATGGACATTTATCGCGGAGAGAAAACGGAAGCTGATGTTAGTTGGGTAATTTGAATTCAAGAGAGAACATCTCCGAGACATCGAGCGGCAACCATTAGTTATGCAAAGCGGAGATTGAAATTCTATTTCCAGGTGAAGTTACGACCATAAGATGGAAAGGGGTTCAGTAAGGAGGGAATGGATGCAGTGTGGGCTAAAGTTTGTGACATGGAAAATGAAATACAATTCGGTAGTTAAAGGATAAATTTGGCACTAACATGAATTGTTCTTTTGTGGAGCGAAACCCTGGTAAAGAAAACAGTTAAATGTGAAATATATATATATATATATATATATATATATATATATATATATATATATATATATATATATATATATAGATATATATATATATATATATATATATATATATATATATATATATATATATATATATATATATATATATATATATATATATGTGTGTGTGTGTGTGTGTGTGTGTGTGTGTGTGTGGGTGTGTCTGTGTTCAGGATAGCAAATCGATTCTACATTTTTTCGTTTCTTGGTAAAGAATGATACTTTTACAAACGATGTGAAGCTTGATCCAATAGAACTGTTGAAATGATATCAATCCTTAAGCAGCACATCTTATCCATCCCCTTTTAATGATTAATGCCAGTTGCGAGACTTTCCCTTTGACTTTGGGAGATTTGTCTTTATAATTAAATCCCTATAGTTCATAATGGGTTGAATTCAAGGAATATCTTGATCTATGTATTGCATTTCCACAGGTTTTCGGAGCCGATGTCGTAATTCAATCTCCTCCCGAGCGATTCTTGGACAAGGACGGCTTCTACTGCCTGGATTACTGGCACCCACAGGGGGCACTGCCTCCTAATACCACCTGCACTCCAGCGAAGGTGGTGGAGGGGATTGAGCTGACGAGGGTGTTGCCAGGGACCAGGTATGACTTCCAGTTATATTACTGCAATAGACACTCTTAGCGATTAGCCCAGGTGGACGGCGTCCATTGCAACAGGTAGGTTTTGGACGAATCAATGAACGTCTTGTTTACGTGATTGGACCAATATCTACTTGAATGAGATTCGTATGTTTGTTTATTTGAAGTCTTATTTAGGTATTGTTTTGCCTAATTACAAATCTAATAGTACTTATTTGTTTATTCATTTATGAGTAGCGTTATAGTAAATGGCCTGTCCATTTGTCTCTCTTTATGGCCTTAGATGTAAAGTTTTTGTTGTTGTTGATAACTTTATTCAGACTGGCTTGAATTGTGCACATGCATGTATTCATGCGCAAGCACTAACCACTTTTTTACAGGACTTCTTACATCATGTTACATCACCCTTTCAATAAAATAGACTTTAACCAATATAAGTTTGGTTCATTTTACACAACGAAATATTAGAGATACCTGGAATGGTTTAACATTAGGTCAGGAAAAGAGTAATTTTTAACGTTTACGACAATACATTCAAGATAAAATGAGGGGGGGGGGGGGCTAGCCAAACCCTTATATGAAATTTCCCATGAGTATATGATATATATATATATATATATATATATATATATATATATATATATATATATATATATATATATATATATATATAACTTTGGACATCCTGTGCATCACTTATTACACAAAATAATTCAGTATTTAACACATGACACATAGAATCAATACAATATACACAGTCAAAAGATACCTATATATAGGTTACAAGTTGAGAATTCTTTTTTCTTCTACCCTGGATTCACACAATTTCACATCAACACAATAACATGTCCCTTCTAAAAAACAATTTAAACCTGATCAAGCTTAATATGTGATTGGTCATAATTGCGTGGTTTTCTGGAGTGGCAAGGGTATGCTCTCTACTGAGAGCTCCTCTGGTCTGAACTGTGCGTGAATGTGCAAACGAATCTTTCTTATCAGAGACAATTTTAATCATTCTTGTGACGTCAAATACCATTCCTCGTAATTCTCTGAGGCAAGAAAATAACTTTATAACCTTCCAAGTAATTTCAGAATCGAAAACTTTTCTTCAGAATATAGATTATTGCTTGGTCTTTGAAGTAGAAATATTACGTTTGTGTGAAAGTTTCAGTCGAAAGTCGATTGATCCCTGGGGAAATGAAGACAGCCACGTTAGTATAATTGGTTAGCTACATTAACATCTTAATAGGAGAAGAGAGAGA
>NC_090758.1:38761222-38768722 GCF_036898095.1 Palaemon carinicauda
ATATATATATATATATATATATATATATATATATATATATATATATATATATATATATAATTTATGTGTTTATGTGTGTGTTTGTGTGTAAAAATCCAACAGGCATTCACAATCATTTGCTCTCGATCTTGTAAAATGAAGTTTTTTTTTTTTTCATCAATCCCAGAAATTCTTATTTTGATTTGTGAATTGTTATTCTAGGAACAATTTATATTACTCCACCACCAAAAATAACCATTCAGCCCAAACTGAGATAAACGTCTGAATTGGCTTTCCTTTGGCAGATATCAACATGAAAATTGATACAGACAAAGTTAATATCAATCCTATAATTCTATTCCATTTGTTTTTGTTATTTTTATTTCCCAAGTTATTATTATTATTATTATTATTATTATTATTATTATTATTATTATTATTATTATTCTTATCACTCTTTCAGTGCCATCACCTCCGAGTAATCTAACGATCGAAGTGGGAGCGTGCGGGAGGCCCTCGCATCGTGGGATCCCCCTCAGACGGGCGGTTACTCGGCCTTCAAGCTCAAGGTCACCCTAATCTCCGAGTCCGAGAACAGCATTGCCAGCTTCCCCATCTCTGAGAACCAGACGACCTTCGCCCTTAAGAATCTGACGCCGGGGGGCGTCGTACGAGTTGCAGCTTTACACCGTCTACGAGACCAAAGAGAGTGACGCCTACATCACAGTCCATTTCACCACCATGGAGTCTCGTCTCGTCTCATCTTGCTTGAGTCTGGTTACCTCCGCCAACGAAGATGGAAGGTTATGTTTTCATCCACAGTTTGTGTGTTTGTTTGTGAACAGCTTCCTGGCCACAATTCTAATCGTAAAGTAATGAAACTTGCAGGGATTAACTGTTATGTAAATAGCTATAAATGATTATATTTTGGAAGGTCAAGATGAAAGGTCAAGGTTACAGTCAAGAAAAATGTCCAATTAACGTAATCATCCATAAGTTTGGACATTGTTGTCACAGGGACTTCAAACTTGGTGCATATTTGAGAGCCTGAAAATCCACGCCGATTAATACACCTTAAGGTTAAAGGTCAAGGTCAAGCAAAAGGTCGAGAAATAAGCAGCCGCGGCGGAGTTCTGTGCTCTACTGAGTGCCCCTCTAATTCCCTCGTTAATCCAATGGGTTATTGGATTCATTTATATCAGAAGATTCTCTTATTAATAAATCATGCTCTATATCCTCTGCCATTGGTATTATTATTATTAATTGTTATGAAATATTATTTGTTTTTTGTTATTCGTTATTAGTTATTTATTGGAAATTAATTTATCACTTACATATTATCTATTTTTTATTGTTTATTATTTATTATTCATTATTTAATATTTATTAATTATTACTCATTATTTATTATTTCTTTTTCATTATTTATTATTTATTATCAAAAAGGAAGGGGATTAACCATCTCAATGAGTCAAGCTTGGCTCATATAAAGGTGGCTGAAATAAATTTGGGAAGAAAAATATATTTCCTATCGAAGATGACAAATATATAAACAAAACATATGGTTTATATATAAATAAAAAAAATATAAGATAAGAGTTTGTAATAAAGAAAAACTCAAATCCTAAATATAAAACCTGCTTCTTGAAAATTTTAAAATCTTAAAGTTGGTGAAATTTTCAGAGCCCCATGAAATGTCAGGTAATGTAAAATCATTCAATAACTTATTCTTTTATGATTCACATTTGTTTTGTGAACATTCATGAGCTATTTACGGCTTTTAATGTTTATTCATAATTTAATATTATTTTCTTTTACTAATGTGCAAAAATCTGCATTCAAATACTTATTTAAAGACCTTGCCTTTTTTTACTCTTTGGTCCTCGCATTTGCGTTTATGTTTATACGTAATATAAACTCACAATTTATAGAAAAAAAGGAAATGAATAAATTTTCTGCTTTCGAAGGGACCGTCTCCTTTCCTCTTCATAAAACGAAAACGTGGGTTGATTTTAGTTATCCTATATACACGGAAAAATTGTGTTTTTTACTGCATGTTTATAAACCTTACATTTGTTAATCTCCTCCTACTGCCTTCAGGACCCAATGCACCTGGGAGGTTCATCATGTGGTACCGGAATGAAACGGCAATTTTGGCTCCGTGGCATCGGCCTCACCCGGCTGGAATCTACTCCCATTACCAAGTAAGTGGATACGACACCAAAGGATTTATTGTAATGGGTTTGGTGTCTTATTTGGAATGAACAACCGACCTTGATTTGTAGTTATCAGCTGTAAAAGTTTTTTTTGGAAATATTTTCTTTTTAAATTATGATATGGTTAATTAGCACAGATGTGTACTGATTGTGTATGGGTGGGGCTGAATGTGCTACGTGTATGCATAATGATATCAATGTAGACTTATTTGATAATGATTATTCACTTTATAGAACATTTTCATTTCATGCATGACACTAGATTTGTAGAGTTTGGTCTTTATTGTCCACTGCAGGACATTTTATCTGATACAGGAATATGTTTGTAACTTCAGCTAACATATTTTTTTTTTCTTTAAACCCATCATTCAATCTCCATCTGTCCAAATCATAGGGATGTTTTAGCTCAGTCTTGAGGGGAGGGAGATGTGTATGATTTCTGACTTATTCTAATGCATAATTATACTTATGTGGTTCTTTTTGTTTGATAGGTGGCATAATAAAAATATTTTTTTTGTTTAATTTTTAAGCAAAGGGAATATTTTTTTTGTGAGATTAATAATATTTTTTGTTTTATTCTTATTTGATATTACGGCTTCCGTACATAGACTATCTTTATCACTATTATTATCAATATTATTATTATAAGTGGCATGAATTCCATATCCCTCTCCATTTGGTAACTGAAATTTACTGTATTGTCACCTTATCTGTTTACAATGTTAGATATTTATCGACTCCAGATATTTCCTTAGTTCACCTAAGTACTGCAACGTGGTATGCATATCTCACTGGTATTATCAGTAGGATGAACAGGCTGTGCTTGTAAGACTTAGTGACACTGGGCTGTTTCTACTTTCGTTGTTCTTGTTTCAATTTATGATGATATCATTGCATTTGAATTTTGTATACTTTACATTTACTCTCTACAGGACATACACTCTCATTTTATCTTGTTCGCTCAGAGAATTCAACATTTCATATCACGTATTGCTCATTTACTGTTAAATCGTCACTGTCAAAGGACATATATTTTGGAGAGAGAGAGAGAGAGAGAGAGAGAGAGAGAGAGAGAGAGAGAGAGAGAGAGAGAGAGAGAATTGTCTGGTAATCATAGTTTTGCCAACTCTATGAGAACAGAGGAGAATGGGAAGAAAATAGGCCCGACTAATCGGTTTATTTGTAGGCGAAGGAGAAAGGAGCCGTAACCAGTGAGAGGGATCCAATGTAATACTGTCTGGCTAGTCAAGTCCGAGGACCCAATAATTCTCTAGTTGTAGTATCTCAACGGGTGGCTGGAATGTATATAAAAAAATCCAGACCTCTTCGTCCTATATTTAATCAAATTTGATGACTCGGGTAACAAGGAGGGAGACTGGTGTATTTTGTAGTCAGGAAAGATGGAATAATTATTTCTACAGTTGGATTTGGCAGTTCTTTGTCCAAACTTGATTAAAAACCGTTGAATCAAAATCTTGTGATCTCCATACAGTTCTCCAAACAGTTCACGTTGATGTTCAGAAACTCGTCAAATTAAAATCTTGTCATTGGAGGTACTCTTTTCCAGCAAAAGGACATCAAAAAATATACATGGACTTCACCATGTGGCAATTACTGAAATAAAATAGATCACATAACCATTAATAAAGAGAGGAGGCCAGAAATGTAAGAAGCTGGCGAAGTGCAGACATTGGTAGTGATCACCAGGTCCTCGTTGACACACTGAAATTAAAACTGAAAGCACTCAACAGAAATGTAGATAGAATACCTAGGTTCGATACAACCAAGGTTCTGGAAGATGATCACAGAGAAAAATTTGCAATTGAATGTAGGAATCGATTTGAAGTCTTAGAGACTCTGAGAGATGAAGGACAGACAATTAATGAAGAATGGTGTGATATTTTAGGACATGCACTTAAAGGGAGAAGCCATGGATATCAAGTGATACTTAGGATACTATAAAAAGAAACAAAGACAGATATTGAAGGTTGTCGAGGAAGTAAGAAAAATTCCAAAGTAGAGGGTGATATGTAATCCAGTATCGATAGAGGTCAAAATAAAAGCCAAGAATGACTGGAGGGAATATTTAAACAGGAAAGCAGAAAAGGCTGACTAAGCTATGAATTCAGGGAGAAGTTACGTTGTAAGAATGGAGCATAGAATTATTGAAGAAATTTCTATGGGAGCCAAGTAGATGAAGCATATGGCCATAAAAAAGAGAGATGGGTCTGTTTTAACAACCGAGGATGAAGAAAGGCAAAGTGAGGTCATTAATAGGAAAGACAAAGGGAATAATTTGAATGATATGCACAAAACTGATGAACATCTTGATGTTCCTATGGATTAATTCAGTGTGTTTGAAATCGAAGCTAGTATTGAAAAACTCAGGAGATGGAAAGCCCTTGGTCATGGTGGAATAACTGGTGAGATGGAACTGGCTGAAAATTAAGTGAATTCCAGAATACTTAATAAGTTATTTTGTAAAATGTGGCATGAAGAGACAAAACCTGATGAAAGGGAACTAGGGGTGTCGGTGAAAATAGCAAACAAAATCATTACAAAGGCATCATACTTACGTCAGTTGTCATGAAAATATATAGGATTCTTATTCTAAAATGACTAAAGAGAGAGATTGAAGAAAAGGTGAGGGATGGAGAAGCAGTATTTAAAAAAGATAGAAGTTTATTGACCAAATTTTACTTTTAATACATGATACGCAGTAATATATGAAACATAGATATTAGCTTTTTATGTTATTTGTGGACTTTGACACAACCTTTGATAGTGTGCACCGACCAATTTTGAGGAGAGTCCTTCGTTATTTTGGAGTTCCTTTTAACATAGCCCATTGAGGAGAGGAAACAATGAAAAATAGAATATCTCAAGAACATTAATATCATTAAAATAAATATTTTCTAAATAAATTAGAAAAACTTTAAATAAAACAAGGGAAGAAGAAATGTGATATAATAGTGTGCCAGAGTGTACCCCCAAACAAGAGAACTCTATCCCAAGGCAGTGGGAGACCATGGTATAGACTCTAGAGGCTAAGGCACTAACGAAGACTAGGGAACATGAACATAGCAAGTGCGGAGTTAATGGTGTCTAATGAATTTCCAGCGAACAGCGGAGTACTTTTGGGAATGTGTTGTCAACTATGTTGTTCATCCTCCTCGTGGATTTTGTAATGCATAGAACAGTTGGGGATAGAGGAGATGTATTGGACTGGATTGGTAGCAGGAAATTAGTGGTTCTTGGATATGGAGATGGCGCTGTCCTTATTAGCAAAACTCCAATGTATTTAGAGCGTTTTCTTACCAGAATGCATTAAATATCACACGAGTTTGAGTTCAAGAAAAATAGAAAGAGGACAAAGATGATGAGAAAGATGTATGGAATTGGAGATGGAATATCATTGGAAGGAGAAAAGATAAATGAGTTAGAATCATTTAAATATTTAGGAATTATGATCGCTTATACAGGGTATTGAGAATTGGAGTTCAATGAATGATTGAATAAAACAAATCAGACAATAGGTAAGTTAAGTAAACTTTGGAAATTAAATAGTCTGAGATTACGCAAAAATTTCCAGTTGTACTGTATATCAGTTTAGTGGGATTAGTGTTACTCTATGGTCATGAGCCATCGTTTGATAATGAAACCATATCCAAAAGATTTTGTAAATTTGAAAACAAAGCCCTTAAAAGAATATTGGGAGTTAAATGGCAGGGCTGAATTAGAAGTAGAAAATAAAAGATATATATATATATATATATATATATATATATATATATATATATATATATATATATATATATATATATATATATATATATATGTATGTATATATACACACACACACACACATATATATATATATATATATATATATATATATATACAAAATGTATATATATATATATATATATATATATATATATATATATATATATATATATATACAAAATGTATATATATACATACATATATATATATATATATATATATATATATATATGTATATATATACATACATATGTATATATATATATATATATATATATATATATATATATATATATATATGCATATATATATATATATATATATACATATATACATATGTATATATATATATATATATATATATATATATATATATATATATATATATATATATATATACATATATATATATATATATATATATATATATATATATATAAATATATATATACTGTGTATATATACACTATATATATGTATATATATATATACATACATATATATATATATATATATATATATATATATATATATATATATATATATATATATATATATATACCTATATATACATACACACACACACACACACACATATATATATATATATATATATATATATGCATATATATATATATATATATATATATATATATATATATATATATATATATATATATATATATATTACTATATTACAGGATAATCTTCGTTAGCACGAAGATAACTCAATATATGGTAGTTCATATAAGGGAAATTGAGAGATGTGTAGAAGTAGAAATGCTCTAAAGTTTCGCCTGCCACTGGACCTCTTCTTGGAGCGGATATAGATGCTGACTCAAATGATATTAAAAGTTGTGTTAAAGAAGTCATTGATATAAATTTTATTAAGACAGAAGAATTTGAAATCTTCAGTTCAGAGAGCAAAGTTTTCAAACTAACAGTAAATCTAGACGAAAGGGAATGTTTATTTAACTCTGTCATAGTTAATAAATATTACATTAAGAGACATTAAGAAAAAACTTTCTGATTTTATCATTGAAACTATTTTTTTTTTATCTTATATTATTATTGATATTTTTAATTTTGCTTTCTATTTATCATAGCATTGAAAGATTGTATATATAATTGTTGCTCTTTGGCGAAAAATATTGATTTGGTCAGAGAGTTTACAGAAAGTCAGCATGACTTTATATTTTGACAAGAAACATTTGATACAGAAAACAGACTTGGTGATTTACAGTTTATTGATGAACATTTTGAAGTCATAGGGTCACCGGCAGTCTATTCGGAGAAAGCTATTGAGTGTTTTTTCCGGTAGACGTGAGGGTGGGTTAGCTTGTCTTTCGAGAAAAATATTCTTCTCTTGATATCAAAAAGTTTATAATAGAAAAGGATTTTATTGTAATGTCTGTTCTTCATAACCGAAAATTTTTTGTTTTTTGTGAATGTATATATCCGAAGTGACATTTGTAGAATTTATAACTTGATTATCTTGAATAAATATTAACTGAGATTA
>NC_090758.1:38778722-38783722 GCF_036898095.1 Palaemon carinicauda
TGTCATGTTTAACCAAAACCTAAAGAAAAAAAAAATCAAATTCCAAACTTGAGTGTTATTCAGTACTAGAATTTTATGTATATTATTCTGGACAAGGTTTTTCAAAGATTCACCTTAGAAATAAATATAAGGAACTTTCAGCAATATTTATTATGTAACAAGTTATAGTCAATACTAAAACTATTGTCAAATTTTTACGGACATCTTACTCAATATCTTTTCAGTAAGTATCGATAAGCATTTTCTTTCACTTCTTTTAAATTGTCCCGTTTTTCCTCGTGCTCCAATTTTTACCCTTTTAAATTAAACACCGCAACGGCTATTGCCCAACGTCACGCAGTCTTGACAGTAATTTAGAAGAAAGAAAGTATCTACTGACTATTAGGGCTCAGGAACCAAGCATCAAACCGCAGAGAGAGAGAGAGAGAGAGAGAGAGAGAGAGAGAGAGAGAGAGAGAGAGAGAGAGATTTCAATATATTTTTTAAATGACTAATTGGTTACAGAGGAAGGAACGACCTATCATCGTATCACAAGTTTTAGATGATCAGTCGTCTAACGTAGCGAATACATATTCATATATTCAAATAAGATATTTATTAACAGTCCAAATTCGGATGAGGTTACGTATGGCCTTATTCTTAAAGGTTTAGAGACCGGTTAGGAATGGCAGAGTCAAGGGATAGGGACATTGCCCTAGCAAGTAAGACAATTCCGTAGAGTCTGACCATATATACATATGATCAGTGCCTCTGCCCATTATCCCATCGAGCTATGACCAGGGAGAGCCAGGAAATGACTACTGATGACTCAAAAGATGGACCACAAACCTCCCATCATTTGCTCACAAGGATGGTGAGGTTACAGGCACTAAAGGAACTATCGAGTATTTTTTCCCGTGGGAGAGTTCTTGTATTTTCTGGCGTCATGTATGGTGTTGTGAAAAGGTAATGTTGGCTAAATCTCGTTTCAACTATTTATTAGTACAATCTTGCATAATTTAAGATTGTATTTGAAATGAGTTAGGCCGATACATAAACTTAAGGAGTTACAACTTTGCAACGCTAATCTGAACTACATGTCAGAGTCTTCACCGAAATTTGTAATTGCATTACCAAGCTTGTCATTTTCTTAAAGAGGAGGTAAATCATCGATTTGCTCACTAACTCCGCCATGGGAGGTTATGTGTTCGAATCAGATTATCTATTTATCTATTTGGCTGTGTGACTGTGGAAAGGACTACGCCAAAAGAAATTTCCACCACTGATAATTTTCAAGACATGTACGACCCCATCAAATTTTGGAGATGATCCGGTACCAGATCCGGATTTAAGATCAGGATTTGCAGTTTTTCCTAATATAAAAGATTACGTCAAAACAAATTGACACGTTGGATTTTCACAAAGTTTTATCAATAGATTGATATTATGCATCAGAAAAAACCATGAAAATTTGGATGTGATACGGATCAAGATCAAGAGTCATGATCAACTTTGTACTTTTTTACGCCATATACTTTACAGTCAGTATATGAAAAGTGGGAGGCAATCATCCGTAGACTTTCATTAAAGGTTAATTTACTCACTTTACTTTGACGGCTCCTTTTCCGGTCCCTTACACCAGGGGATCCCCACCCTCTACAGGACCTCCACTGTCAATATATCTTGGTCGTTCAAAGAATTCAACGTTTCCTATCACGTAATGCTTATTTACTGTTGAATCGTCATTGTCATACGTCTCCTGGAATAAGAACGTCTTCAATTCCCTCTTGAAAGCCTTATTGTCTTCAATCATTCTAAGGTCTCGTGGGAGCTTATTGTATAGTCTAGGGCTTATATTTAAAGGTTTTGGAGCCTACAGTAGAAATATATCTAGGTTCCAATAGTTTGTAAGCATCTGTAACTATTCTCGCGTCAGCACAATTTGTTGGCTACGCAATATGTAGCAATTCTCTTGAATATTCTGGACGACCGGTTTTGATAACTCAGTGAGTTATGGTACATATTTTATACTTAATTCTCACTTTAATAGGCAGCCAGTGTTAATAAATTAGTATTGGTGTGATTCTCTCTAGGTGGGACACCTTTTATCAGTCTTGCTCCTTTGTTTATTATGTTTTATAATTTCTTAAATTGGACTTTTGGTAAATTCTAATAGATGGAGTTAGATTTGTCAATCCTGGTAATACGGTAACACAGTTTATCACGAGTTTATAGAATTTTCATCGTGGTCCTTTTCTTATAAAAGCAATATTTCTTAGATGATAACCAGCAGTTTTTTCCACATTATTTATTTGAGCATTGAGCTACAAGTTACAATCAAGCAGTACACCTACATCACGAACTTTACTAGATATCAGCAGTGAATTATTATTTATGCCTATTTGAATATCACCCAAGCGTCTCACGCTGTTTCTATTACCCACCACCATGAACTCCGTTTTGTTCTCATTTAATTTTAGTTGTTTTCTTGTCATCCATTTTCTAAAACTATCAAGGATTCGGCTTAGAGTTTCAATAGTGTCAGCTATATCCTTTAGTGAATAGTAAAATTGTGTGTCATCCGCAGCTAGTTTGAACTTCATGCCATGCCTTTGTATTATTTTTTATAGACCAATAGTATAGACACAGAATATGATGGGGCCAAGTACACTCCCATTGGATACCCCTCTTTTTAAAGCTTCATATAATGAACAAGAGTTGCCAAAAGTAATTTCTACCAACCAGGTAGTCTTTTAATCCGAAAGGGAGATAATTATAATCAAGCAATTGATCATTTTCTATAAAGGCCGTTTTTTCTTTACTTTCGTCAGCTAAGGGAATTTGGTGATACCCGGACTTTAAATCTGAAGTAGAAAAAAAACCTGCTTTCCCTGAATTTATGTAACAGTTCCTCGATAGAGGGCAAAGGGTATGCATTATCCTTGGTAACAGCATTTATCATCCTATAATCTACGCATAATCGAAAAGAACCATCCTTCTTACGAACCATCACCATTGGAGAAGCCCAATGGTGTAAGCAGCATCGTACCTTGCTCTTTTAATTTATTTATTTCTCTTTCAATTGCCTCTACATGACAGACGGGAGTCCTATAAGGTTTAGAACGAATTGGGGGGTGACTGCCAGTCTCGATGTTAAATAGAAACTTAGTAATTCTCACAGGGGTTTCATCTCCAACTGCACGTACGTCCTCAAAATTCTCTACAATATCTCCTACTCTCTTATAATAATTAATTGGGGTGTCTCCAATAGCTGTTTGACGGAGCTTTCTCAGCCTGTCCCCACCGGGACCTTGACTATGGAAAGACAAGGTCGCCAGTGTCCGTTTGGCTGTCACAAATGAACATAACTCAAGGTCGCAGACCGACTCAGTGCCTAAGTGGAACCACTGGGTACTTACATTTATGAAGGGAATTTCAACCTTTCCTTCGCTAACTGTGGTGACCCCTGGAGACATGAAATCCTGCCACTTTTGATGTGGTTTGACGTACACTAGGTCGCCTTCGCACATTTCCGGTGCGGGTGCACTGATAGGGAGTAGAGGGAGGAGGGGGGGATTGATTCACTTGCCTCCGGCCCGGCAGGAACCGCCCCTGCTATCCCCTTAGCAGTAAGGGCGACCCTAACTCGAGGCCGAGTTTCCCCCATAACAGGTATCTCTGTCTCTTCTCCTGGTCCCACTTTCCACCTCGCTTCCAGCCCCTCCCCATCGGGGCCCCGTATTATCACTTGTTTCTCCTTGATGAAATCGATTCCCATGATAATGGGGATATCCCCCATATTTAATGTCGGAATGACATAGAAGGCATGGGTCACTTCTCGACCTTGAAGGATGAATCTCTGTCTAACAATACGTCGGGTCATCAGTTTGTGACCCCCAGCCATGTTCAACACCAGGCACTCCTTCGATGTTTGTATGGCATACGTCGCCAAATGTTCTTCCATAAGGGATACGCTGGCCCCGGAATCGAGAAGAGCACGTTGTACACCCGATCCAAGCTCTACTCTAAGAACGGGACCGCATTCCTACTTGCATTTGTGGGAGCGGCGGTGGGAGGCGGCTGCTCTACCTCCCAAACCCTCTCTGGCACTCCCGGGGAAGTCGCGCTCGCTGGCCCGGGGGTATCCCTTACTGCTGGCTGGGGTACTGACTGGCCTCCCCCGACAACACACTAGGGGGTGACGTTTGACTCCTTGGCTCTTCTGTCTTTGGTCCTGGCGGTTCGGACAGATGGCCCGAAGGACCCTTGGCCCCCGTCCCGTGTCGTTTTCCCCTTCCTCTTGTTGGTGCAGGGGGAACGTGATCCCTTGAGCCGACGCCGTTTTTTGGACAGCTGTTCAGTAGGTGGTCTGTGGCATGGCATCCAAAACACCGCCGCTACTCGACGGAAGGGGCATACAGCTCGGAGGTGCCCCCTTCCCCTACAGTTCCAACAACTGCCATTCACTGCATCCCCACTTCTCGGACCCCTGCCTCTTCGAGGTCCACTGCTACGGGTACCCTGCCCCTGGGAGGCTGTCGAAGCCGGCTGGGTGTCGGGCTGCCTCAACGTCTGGGTTGCAGCTATCATGGATGTCGGCCACTTGTTCGCCCCTTCCCCTGCTCGTCGTTCCCTGTATACGCGCAGCGCTGCCTGTACGGTAGGAAGGACATCGTACAAGGACTGCCCGGGAACTTGTAGGGCGGCCGTAACTGAGAAGTGGAGCACTTCCATCAGTTTCTGTTTGCAATATCTTTCTCGCCATCCTGGGTCCTTACATCCTTTTGGAGTGAAACTATTTAAATCTCTAGACATCCGTTCGACGAAACACGAAAGGGATTCTCCTGCCTGCAAGGTTGGCTGGTACTTCTGCCATAGGGTCGTCCTCTCAGTGTCAGAGAGGCCAAACCGTTTCAGGAGTTCCTTTTTGAAGGACTCCCAGTCCATTGGGTGACCCCTCCATCCTAGTATCTTGTCGGCTGCTGCTCCGGTTATCTTCTGGTTGGCCAGTATAGTCCGAT
>NC_090758.1:38788722-38791222 GCF_036898095.1 Palaemon carinicauda
GCTTCAGTATTGAGAGAAGCTTTGCATCACTTTTACCGAATATAAAAGGAAAATTTGAAAGAGAAAAAACTCCTTGAATAAACTGAGATCTAAGATTGAACGAATAAGGAATTATCTGCTTTCAATTGTCTACTGTAAGAGTTGGCCATTTTATTCGTGCTGAACTGTAAAGCAAATAAGGAAGATGTTGAAACGATTTGCTGTTTCTTTCTACATATATTTTCCACTTAAAAGAAAGTGAACCAGTTTTTCCATTTCAACCTTTGTGGTATTAAAGCAAAGATATAAACATATAAACAAAATAAATATATCTGTCATATGTTTGATTCTTTTGTCTCTTTCGAAAACGTTCAGGAATTAATTTTACTTCTTTCTTTTACAGTTGGGTCTCTCTCTCTCTCTCTCTCTCTCTCTCTCTCTCTCTCTCTCTCTCTCTCTCTCTCTCTCTCTCTCTCTCTCTCTCTCTCTTTCTCTCTCTCTCTCTCTCTCTCTCTCTCTCTCTCTCGGTGAAGTAAAAATGTCTACAAAAGATGATCTGCATATATCATTATTCCTATCATGGTTATATATTTATTCATTGTGAAAGAAATATGAGATTTTAATTTTTATTATCAGAGAATCGTCTCAGATTTCATATCTAACGAGATAGATATTACCTTAAGTATTATTATTATTATTATTATTATTATTATTATTATTATTATTATTATTATTATTATTATTATTATTATTATTATTATTATTATTAGCCTACCTGAAAGTGTTTTACTAATCAAAATTACGCAACTTAAAATATACAACCATAAACTTTTGTGTTATTTTCACCATTCTTACTTTTTGTTTTTGAAATAAACTGACAAATAGGAATGGAAATCGTAATTAGTCTGGTTCACAATCCCTTCATTCAAACAGAAATAATATATATATAAAATAATATTCTTTTCACATAAAAACTTTATTTACCTGACGGACCGTTTTGTTTACAAATACATTGTCATTGTTATTGTTTCTGGAATTATCCGTATATATATATATATATATATATATATATATATATATATATATATATATTATATATATATATATATAATATATATATATATATATATATATATATATATATATATATATATATATATATATATATATATATATATATATATATATATGTGCATATATACATCTGTATATGTATATATATATATATATATATATATATATATATACATGTATATATATATATATATATATATATATATATATATATATATATATATATATATATATATGTGTGTGTGTGTGTGTGTGTGTGTATGCATGTGTGTGTGTCTGTATGTGTGTGCGTGTGTGTGTAAAGTTTATAGTACATTATTTGTATGAAATAATGCAGAGATTTAAAGTACACTGTCTTGAACTATCAAAATTAATACCGTTTGAACTTTTCCAAATAAGCCTGTATTTTCTATCGATTGTGTATGTGTAAAGTATGAAATCACACCTATATATACACAGACCAATACGATATAATAGTCACTAAAAGGATTAACCTTTAACTGATGTGCAGAATACTTTCCTCTATATTGTTTACATCATAAACCTACACTGATGTATCATCAGCAATAGATTATATTAGTTTATCTTTAGGAAAAACCTTTTTAAATAATTATTATTATTATTATTATTATTATTATTATTATTATTATTATTATTATTATTATTATTATTATTACTATTATTATTATTATTATTATTATTAGATTAGCTGAAACTCTTTTACTGATCAAACTTACAAAATTGGAATTATATTGATATAAACGTTTGTGTTACTTTCACTATAATAATATTTCACTTCTAAAATAAACTGACAAATGAAAATGGAAATCGTAATTAGTGTTGTTCAGAATCCGTTCAATCAAACAGAAGATGAATTATCATATATTGGAAATAATAAACTTTCCAATTAAAAGGTTTATTTGACTGACAGACCGTATCGTTTACAAATATATTGTTATTGTTATTGTTATTGTTATTTCTATTGTTTCATGGATTATCCCCATACATAATGTTTACAGTGCTAAATTTGCTCGAACATAACGAAAGTCATTTATTGTGTGAGACATTGGAGAGATTCAAAATACACTTGATCTCCAAAATACTATTTGAACTCACACTAATAAAGCTACATTTTTTAGCCATCGTGTTTGCGTGAATAAACACACACCTACATATACACAAACCTATAAAATACAATATCCACTAAAAATATAATCCTTTATCCGATATGAAGAAAAACTTCTTCTGTAGTTTTTTGCATTATAAATCAACACTTATGTACCATCGGCAAAATGTCAAAACGCCCTAAACACACAGCACAACTCTCTCTTATCTATCAAGGGTCCTTTTCATTTTCTCTTTCTTCTTAAGTATATCATTAATTGTATACGTCTAACATATTTTTTTTCTTTTTTATTCTTTCAACTGAATAGTATCAAAGAAATTA
>NC_090758.1:38796222-38803722 GCF_036898095.1 Palaemon carinicauda
CTGACCATCCTTTACATTCAGATCTCCCTGGACAATTCTATCCTGTTCGTAATACTAGGCAGGCAGTTAATTCTAATAGCCAGGCCTTCTCCATCACGTGGCTCAATACTACGCAGTACTCTAGAAGTTTTTATTCCAGCTGTGACCAAGTTGTGGAATGATCTTCCTAACCGGGTGGTTGAATCAGTAGAACTTCAAAAGTTCAAAGTTGGAGCAAATGCTTTTTTGTTGACCAGGTGGACATAGTCTTTTTATAGTTTATTTATGACATATTTGTTTTTGATGTTTTTGATAGTTTATTATATGACATGTCTGTTTTGACGTTGTTTCTTATTTTAGAATGATTTATTGTTAATTTGTTCTCTTCATTTATTTATTTCCTTATTTCCTTTCCTCACTGGGCTATTTTTCCCTGTTGGAGCCCCCGGGCTTATAGCATCTTGCTTTTCCAACTAGGGTTGTAGCTTGGATAGTAATAATATTAATAATAATAATAATGTAGAAAAGAGTGTTGCTTTCCTAAAGGTCTCTTTCACAAGAAGAATAATATCTTTCAGCTCCATCTATTGACGAAACGTTGATCCATCTCGTGACAAACGATGAGGTTTCTCCAGGATATTTTGGCTGAGCAAATCTCATCCTGGGAACTTTCTGAAGAAAATATCTATTTGCACACTCTGATGTTTATCTTTTGCGAAAGTCTTGAAATATATGATTCTCCTTTTATAAGGAAAGATGTTTATTGTCTAGTATTGTTCACTTCTATGTAACAGTAGTTTCAAGAGTTTCATCAATGTATAACACAGACACAGACACACACATACACAAACACACACATACACACAAACACACATAAACACACACACACACACACACACATATATATATATATATATATATATATATATATATATATATATATATATATATATATATATATATATTTAAAATGTATGTATATATACGTATAGAATTATACAAACATTACGTATATACATTATACATACATATACATAATGTGTTTTTCAGTGCGTATAGTTTTGTACATACAGTCATAAGTATGAACTTTAAACTTACATAACCTTACACATGGTTCCCTCTTACGCATCATAAAACTTCTTTGCTTTCGACCAATAGTTTAAACTTCACCTTTGAGAGAGATAAAAACTTTGCGATCCGGACTTTTCTTCTCAGGCAGGAAATTCCAGAGAATTCCCCAAATGAGCCAAGTTTTGCACTGATTGGAAACTGAAGGAAAGAGGGCGGCCGAAGGTGTCGCCTCATTTCCCCTAAGTTTTGGTTACAAATTCTGACCTGAATTGTAAACAAAAACTCCAAACGGGGGAAGGGAGCTACCCCCAGCGGTCTAGGTGTGAGATGGGAGAAGGATATGCCTCCCTCCCCTGCCTCTCACCTTGGTCTCCATCTTAATGATGTCTCGGGAGATGAATTTGTGTTCATATAACACCTGAGATTCGATCGACCCTTGACTGTGAGTTTTGTAGTCGTCAAAGTTTCGACACTGATGAGACGTGATGGGATTTCTCTTGGGATCAACATAAAATGTTTTGTTGTCAATTTCGTTAAGAAATTTTATTTTTTGTTATATCAGCAATAGTGTCTTAACTTACAATGAAACATACACACTGGTTTATTTGCCAATCTTTACAAGCATGATATTCCAAATTGTATATTTTCAATAAAAGCAAAATAACACCTTAAAAATTGTCAAAATTATTGAACTTATTGATAGAATGGGGTATTTTTTATAGGACTACAGTGCAGTTCTATATAATTACATAGTTTTACCAAAAATAATAAAGAAACTATTATTATTAAATGCATATAATTCAATAAGATTTATTCTCCTGATTTTAATAATATATTTCAATGATACAAAGAAGTAAACCTATCTATGTGTTCTCCAAAACAAAAAACGTTTATCCGACAACAAATGTTAAATCAAAACAATAAAACGAAACGAAAAAAACAAACAAATAAAAACGACCAAACTGGGAAATTTTTTCAGACGTCCTCACAAAAATACAGATGGGCCTTTGTGTTTATATTTTGCAAATTTCATTCATTCCTACTGTTCTGTGGCTCTGACAGAAATAAATATCTGTTAACTCCCTTTTCCTAATGCTGGGTAATAGTGACAAGAAAAAAGTTTCTATTTTCTTCCTCATAAGGAGTCGTGACCTTCCTTACTACAAATCACGTCTAGCCAAAATTGAATTAATGTATACAAGTATACAGTATAAGTGATATTTCATAATCAATACTTGGCCGAGATATAACATGAGTTTGTTCGGAAGATACTGAATAGTCAAGCATCGGTTATTTCAATTCGAATACGTATGGAGTGTAAGAGACGTTCCTACTTCATATTAAAAAAAATGTATGAAATTCTAGTTATATATTCCTTTCCGCCGTATAGTTCAAATGTCATACCAATTAGTGACACAAATAAAAACAAAATGACAACCTTTTTTTATAGTACATTTTTTTCTGTGCAAAACTTTGACATCTGTTTGAAACTCGTCAACTGACTATTTTCAACAGCGGTATATTTCTCCTTTTCAGGTTTACCTTACAGTGAATTCCATAATTGTTGTGACATTTTCATTTGCTTTTTTATATCCATATGATCGTTATTTTCGTATATGTAAATTTAGTTCTCGCCAATATTTTCCATGTAGTCTGTTAGGATTTCTTTTTTTATTATATTCAAGGATTTCAAGGAAAATCTACATTATTACATTAAATCATTCGTCCCACCTTACCCAAGTGCAAATATTACCAGCACATATAGAAGTAAAGAAGTAGGCCTACTCATATGGGCGTCAACCTTAATCATAAGAAACTAGGATATTAAATACTTCTGTTTTACTTCAAAAAGAAATGTGAAAAAAAAAATGCTTTATTATTCTCCTGCAGCAGTCCCAAGTGGGCCAAGATGACGGCCACACCAAAAACCTCTCATCACCCGCCAGGACATTTAAAGTCTGTCTCAAGTCTTAATTTCTGCTTCGGTTATCTCTTGATTGGATTTTTAAATACATCGTTATTGATATATATATATATATATATATATATATATATATATATATATATATATATATATATATATATATATATATATATATATATATATATATATATATTGTAAGGACACCACTTTCTCCGTCGTCCAGGAATTTCACCGAATTCTCTATTTTATTTATATTCTCTTTTCGCCACACTGTGGCTAACTGTATATATTTATTCCACTCCCTCAGAGCTACAATTTCATGTATTTATTATTTCATTACCTATTTCTATTGACTTGTAATTCAAGTATTTGTGCGTGTGTAAAAACACATATTTTGGCGGTTAGTTCAATCTGAATTGGCGCCTGCGCTCATGCTACTTTTCCGTCCTCACTCTGTATTATATTCCCACGGATGTTTGAATAAACTTTTAGTTGTCGTTGGTGAAGCTTGTCTCACTGTCCTTACAACTGGTCACCCCTGAGTTGAAGTAGCATCAGCGGTTTTGCCTTTGTCCTTAACGGACTTATTACGGCCGTGGTACCTTCTTTTACTCCGTTACGTTAGGCGTGAGCTTCGGCCTTTGGTGCTCCCACACTTTGGTGCATGTAAGGCAGTAGGATGAGCTTAACTGACATATCAACTTCCCACCTCTTCGGCGACTCGTTGACTGACCACAATAGCGGATTCAACCCCCCCATCGCACCCAACGGCCTCGCCTCCACACCCAAAGTCAAACTGCCGCCGTTTTCTCAACACAACACCGCTTCCTGGTTCCTGAGAGCTGACGTACTCTTCCGATTCGCTAGGCTCAGCAACTCCTGTTCCAAGGCCGACAACGTTCTTACTTCCATCCTAGAGGAGGTATTCGACAAGATTTCCCCATGGCTTGCCGCCCAGGCTGGCCAAGTTTCCTACGACGACCTGAGAATGAAACTCATCGGCATCTACTCACTCTCCGTTTCAGCAAGGGCACAGAAAGTCCTTGACCTCGTCGTCAAACCCATGGGTGACACCTCTCCTGTCAAGGCATGGGACGAGTTAACCGGCCTGCTAATGCTCCCTGAAACCGACAGCAACGGTCGACAGCGTGAGATTAGCCTATCTCGTGAGATTTTCCTTCGACGCCTACTGCAGGACGTAAGGGCCCAATTGACGGACGCCCACACACTTCCATGAACGAACTCCTGTCGAAGGCTCAGAAGCTCCACGAGACCTCCAAAGCATCTCGTCTCGGGGCATCATCAGTATAGTCTTTGTTCTCCTCCTTCAGCTGCTCTTCCATAGACCCTTCAGCAACGGCTCCTGACGACGATGACGAGATCAACGTTCTAGCAAGATGGAAACCACAGCAACCGACACGTCCGAACCCTAGGCCTAACCCAGCATGGTGCTTCTACCACCAACAGTTCAGCAGCAATGCCAAGAAATGTAGAGCACCGTGCAACTTCCATAGAAGATGACGCCAGAAGAGACCACCTACCACCATCGCAGCTACAGGAAACCAAAACAAGAATGATTTCTATATCCTCGACACCGTCTCCAACCGTAGACTCATGGTCGACAACAGGGCTATACAGTCAACATTCCCGCCGTCACAAGCCGACCTAGACCGTGGTCCCAGCAAAGACGCCCCCTCACTCGTCGCCGCCAACGGATCTCCCATACGGTGTTATGGGACCAGGACTCTCAGGATATCTATCATGGGCCGTTCGTATTCCTGGCCCTTCGCCATCGCTGACATTAGTCGCCCCCTTCTCAGTGCAGATATCCTCACTCACCACGAACTACTTGTGGACGTTGCTGGGAAACGCCTCATCGACAGAGGAACCTGCCAGTACCGCTCCCTAAGAGCCGGCCCTGCCACAATATCCGTATCTGCTGTAACGACGCAGCCCTACGCCGACCTCCTGCAAGAATTTCCTGACGTTTTCAAGCCCGAGCTCCGACACTCGCCGGGATCCCCCTCCAAGCACGGGATCTACCACCACATCACGACAACGGGACCTCCAACCCAAGCCAAATTCCGCCGCCTCCCGCCCCAGAAGCTGAAGGACGCCAAACGAGCCTTTGAGGACATGGAACGCATGGCTATCTGTAAGAAAGCATCGAGCCTCTGGGCATCTCCCCTACACATGGTAAAGAAGCCTGATGGGACCTGAAGACCTTGCGGCGACTACAGGCGCCTCAACCTCATCACAACGCCCGACCACTACCCCCTGCCCAACATGCAAGACCTGACGAATGCGTTGTATGGCACGAAATACTTCACCAAGATGGACCTTCTCAAGTCTTACTTCCAGGTCCCCGTATTTCCGGAGGACATTCCGAAAACTGCCACTGTGACACCATTCGGATCCTATACCTTCGCATACTCAACCTTCGGTCTACGCAATGCGTGGGCGACCTTCCAACGACTAATGGACAGCATCCTGGGCTTTCCATTATTCATTTGCTACGTCGACGACATCCTGATATTCTCAAAGACCAAGGAGGAACACCGGAGGCATGACTGCGCCGTCCTGAAACGCCTACAGGAGAATGGCCTGGTCGTACGTTTCGACAAAGGCACGTTCGGCACGGAAGGGGTGGACTTTCTTGGTCATCACGTATGTTCCCGGTACCTACGACCACCCGCCAACTTCAAGAGTTCCTGGGGATGGTCAATTACTACGGGCGCTTCATCCCCAACGTCGCACAGACCCTGACACCCCTCGACGACGTCCTAAAGGGAAAGGCGAAGAAACTTGAGTGGGGTTTTCCCCAACAAAACGCATTCACCCGGACAAAGGACGCCTTTGCAAAAGTCACCAACCTGGCTTATTTCGACGATAACGCATCCCTACGACTGACGACCGACGCCAGCAACGTCGCCTGTGGGGCTGTGCTGGAACACCTCGTCGATGGTTCTCCTCGACCGCTGGCATTCTTCAGCAGGAAATTGAAACCCTCCGAAACAAGATACAGCACCTTCGACAGGGAACTCCTCGCCGTCTACCTCGCCGTCCACCACTTCAGGCACATCAACACGCCTTCACAAAATCGACAGCCGCATGGTCCTCCTGACAACAATGTCATCTCGCAGCAATCGCCGAATTTGGGTGCACCTTATGCTACGTTCCCGGAAAGAAAAACTCAGTCGCGGACTCCCTTTCAATGATTGAAATCGATGCAATCCACCTGGGAATCGATTACGCACACCTCGTATCAGAGCAGCGCACCGACCAAGAGAAACAGGATCACCTGACGGGGCCATCCGCGCTCAAGATACCTGCGATTCCCCTCGGGCCAGCAGGAGTAACTATCCTCTGCGACACCAGCTTCCTGCAGAAGAAAAATATTCGACATCATCCATGGAATTTCACACCCCTCGGGACGCACCACTGCTCGCCTTCTGTGTGAAAAGTTCGTCTGGCCAGGGATCAAAAAGGACGCCTGGGAATAGGCGAAAACATACATCAACTGTCAATCAAGCAAAATCAGCCGCCACACCGAATCGGAGATAGGTGATTTTCCCCAACCGAAAAGTCGTTTCGGTCACATCCACATCCTGGTCGTGGGACCGTTGCCGCCTTCGGGATTTGCTCGCTACCTGCTGACAATCATCGATCACTCCACGAGGTAGTTGGAAGCATCGCCGAGGACCGAAGCTATGACCCAAGCATGCGCCGAAGCCCTTTTGTCAAGCTGGGTAAGCAGATTTGGCGTTCCTGACAACATCACGACAGACAGAGGCCCCGCTTTCCTGTCGGAGATATGGCTCGCTCGGGCAAACTTGATGGGAACGACTCTCCACAGCACCAAGGCATTCAACCCCGCAGCAAACGGCATGGTCGAACGAACTCATCGCGCCCTCAAGGCGTCCCTGATGGCGAGCTGCACCGACGGGGACTGGAAATCACGACTTCCTTGGGTACTCCTCGGCCTTCGCACCGCCCCTCTCGCAGATGGCGAGCCATCGCCCGCCGAAAAGGTTTACGGAGAGGCGCTCGCAGTCCCCGGCTATTTCTTTCCCACATCAACCGACGACACACAGCTGGATCATCTTAGGGACATCGCCAGGAAATTCAGGCCATGTCTTAAAACTTACCAGGACAGAACTAAGCATTTCAAGCCAAAGAACCTGGATGACTGCGGGTATGTTTTTGTCCGTGTCGACGCTCATCGACAGCCGCTAACCAGACCTTATCGAGGCCGCTACCGAGTAATCAAGAAAACAACGAAAGCTTTCCTTCTCGACATGCATGGCCAAAAAGACTGGGTGTAAATAGATCGCGTGAATCCAGTGTTTCTCGAAGGGAGCGACACTGCCTCCGCAGGACCTGGCAGATCCAGAGTGCCACCTCAAAACAAGGCACCCAATGAGAAGAAAAGCAACAAACGACAACGAGAGGTAGCAATCTATACACAGACGGCCGACGAGCCCCTCTGTTCAAGAACAAGAGGAACCCTCTGACGCCCGAAACGA
>NC_090758.1:38821848-38824348 GCF_036898095.1 Palaemon carinicauda
TTTCGTAACCACCATACCAGTGTCATTCGTAATCAAGAAGCAATTAGTGGCCATCGCTTAAGGCTAGACTCTTCTTCATTTTCTCCAGTGAAAGGAAAGGACTTGATCTACAGTAGAAAGTATCAAGTTAAAATCTTCTTTTGTATACAACGATAATTATATAAATGTTTTGTGATTATATTTCTTTTGCGCTAGTGTGTTCACGTTTAACCTTATTCGTATTTTTGTTTCTGTCATCATTTTTCATACAAAAATGTTCAAAACATGATTTAGTTTATATATGCATGCATGTATGTATGTATGTATGTATTTATGTATGTATGTATGTATGTATGTATGTCATCAAACTAATTTTTCCTGATAGCTATGACTTTCAAAATTCATTTTCAATAACAATGATAATTATTCCCGTGTCTTACTTATCTAAGTGAATACAAGGTTACATTTGTAAACTATATCATTATTCATAGCTGAGGGAGAGAAAGATTCTTAGTTATTCACCAGAATTCCAATTAAAATTTTAATTTAACCGTTGAATATCTGAGAAAGGAGAAATGTATTTTAGCTACGTTCAACTTCTTTTCATTTATAACCTGTAAAAGTGTTTCGTCTAGTTATACAATATTCCTAAAATGTAAATTGAACCAGATTACATTTATTTGGGAAAAGGTTAAACAAACATATATATTTAATAACACTATTATAGTTTTGTAATTCAATTTTTCATCCCCCCCTCTCTCTATCTCTCTCTCTCTCTCTCTCTCTCTCCTCTCTCTCTCTCTCTCTCTCTCTCTCTCTCTCTCTCTCTCTCTCTCTCTCTCTCTCTCTCTCTCTCTCTCTCTCTCTCTCTCTCTCTCTACGACGTTTCAAAAGTTCAAAAGTAATAAATCATAATCATATCAACCAGACTTCTTCAACTTCCAAATGCTTATCAGTATTTTTAAGTCATTTCAAAAACTTTGGAGGACCTTCCAAGAATCAATGTTGCTTTGTTGATAAAGTTAGATGAATAAGAGAAATTACTAAGAGCTCTAATCAGCATAAATAGATGATAATTGTTGGAGTGTTCAGTTTTTTATTTTTATTACCCATTTAGGGCAATTTCTGTTTTTTTTCCATATCATTATTATTATTATTATTATTATATTATTATTATTATTAATATTATTATTATTATTATTAGAGCACTAGAAGTAATATGACAAGCAAAATTTAGGTTGTTTAGTGAAAATAATCATAAATCAAAGTAGAGAGAGAGAGAGAGAGAGAGAGAGAGAGAGAGAGAGAGAGAGAGAGAGAGAGAAGGAGAGAGAGAGAGAGAGATTAGAAACCTAGCAAAAGGAAACATTAATTATTCACGTTTCCCGAGCACTAAACACCAGTAAGTGTCCCAAGAGAGAATATTCAACCTCACACGAATAGAAGAGAAATCTCACTCCTGATCCCATTTAGGAGATTGAATTTGCGTTCCGAATTATTGGAATTTTTCTGGTCATGAATAATGTGAATTCTCACCTTTTGCGATAATGATAAGGATTGAATAACATCAAATATCTGGGTCTTGCATAGTTTTGTAAAAATAATCATTGTGGTATTCCATGACCAATACTCAAGTTGTTTTCATATAAGAAACCTTTGAAAACAACTTGAATATTGGTCATGGAATGTATAAACTCGACGCCTTATATATAAAGAGATTTGTAAGCTAAATAAAAAAAAACTTTAACCACCTAATGTAAAACTGAATGTATTGTGAATAGGTAACGTCACTGTGAAACTAATATTTAGACCTAAGCTACCATTCATTAAAGGGTACAATTATTTTATATAGTATATATAAGTCGTCGTCGGCGCCCCACTCGTGTCCGAGTATTGGGTTCTGTCGTTAGCCATCAGCCTCCTGAGAAAGAGATGAAGAAGGGTGGAGGAAACAACAGATTGCCAGTAGCTGGGTATATTGTTTTTGGGTGGTCGTGACTTTGCAACGGCCACGCACACACACTTGGCCACACACCGTTTTCCACACCGCGGCTCAAGACATATGAGACAGGGGGCTTCTCCGATGTTGGTTGCATAGGGCTGCCGGTTCTTGTTATGTCAAGGCGCGCCTTATTGCCTGCCCGACAGGCATTCCCTTCTTCCGCCGGCGCTGGGAAGCTCCCGCCGTTGGGGTCTTGTTGGGTTTGATTTTGGAGTTTTCCTTCTCCTAGCCTTTTGCCTATCTTAAATAAAGGAGAAGGCCTATAGGGGTCCAGTCTTGGTCTGGTCTCTCAGAACTGGCCTTAGCGGTATGGTTGAGCCTGCCAGGGTGGATAAACTACCCCACTGCCCATTGCCCAGCCCATCATTGAGACACTCAAGCCCCTTTACTGCAGCAATGTGCTGGACCATCAGAGGGCACTATATAGTGTTATGCTAGATATAAGTATTAATATATACGTGATTATATGTTTATGGTAACAATGCTGTATGTGCATATATATATATATATTTATATATA
>NC_090758.1:38831680-38836680 GCF_036898095.1 Palaemon carinicauda
GGCACTCTGTATCAACCTTTTGTCAGAATCTAAACAGAGAGCATAGAGAAGTGCAGAGTCTACACTCTTTAGTGGAAGGCTGGTGCCATTCTTGGAATGCCGGGGTAGACCAATACTGCTGATGACCTCTTTGTAGATCTTCTTTAAACCTGCCAACTTGTCCTTGCACTGATGACAATGGAGCTCCTTACTATAAGACTCTCGGATGTCCTCAATCAAATGTCGCACGTGTGTCATGTTCTTGGCCATAGCATGCAGATGGTCAGTGTAACCCCTCAATTTTGACGGGTGGGTGGGCCACTTCAAGCTCGTCAGTATCCTTGTTGATGCATGCCGTGACTTGGTCTATCCTAGGCTTTTGAATCTCTTCACCCTTCAGTTGGTCAGCATTTGGTGAAATAAAGAGTTTACCTTCAAGCCCAGATGTGCCCCATGTCTTGTGCTGGCATTTGATGCAATTGCCAGTGCCCAAACCCATCTTCATCCGGCAAACCTTAGAAATGCTCTCCAAGATGACCAACTTCTTCTTCGCTGATCTGGATACAAGCAGCTGCTCCTCGAGCTTCTTCAAACTCGCAGCTCTAACCCTATTAAAATACTTAGATTGAACTGCGATTTTGCTGTCCAGACTGCAAAGATATTGGTCACAAAGTGACCCATCTGTAAAAAGATTGTCCATAATCTCGTAAGTTTGCATCTTTGTGCATTCGATGTTATGTGAGATATCTTTCATTAACTGCAACTTGTTCTTCTTCTTTGGAATTAAATGAGCCTCTGTTTTCTCGGACCTCTTTCAGGCATTCCTTGATCCCTGCTGAAGGGAGGTGTGAAGATGCCGTTTTTCGTCACAGAATCCGCACATGTTCCAAACCACGAGATCATCCTCGTTATCAAGACACCACTTTAGCTTCTCAAAAGTGTCAGAGATGACAGACGGGGATACAAAGTGGAAATCCTTGTCTCGAAGGATCGAGTTATAAGATCGCCTTGCATTCCTCAACCTCATCACACTTACTGCAACATAATCCCCTAGCAAGGACTCTCCTACATTGGTGTGTGATACACCCAAGGGCAATGATCTTTCTCTTCGAGTTTAATTGCGCAGCAGATCGGATTTAATTGATATCCAGCGAGTCCAGGCCGACTACAGAAGCATCCCTATATCCATCAACGAGAGCTCTTCCACCTGGGATGCATCCTCTACAATGAAGAAACCACCCTTGGAATCATGCTTCTGATACTCTGGATTGTCAAGACACTCTATGTCCGTGTCTCCCTCAGTAAGACCTCCAGAATCACTATTAGACGAAATGGAAGTCTCCCCGGAGATATGCCCAACATTCTCATGTGCTGCAGGTTTTGACTTTGTGGTCGGGAGTGAAGGGTGAATAGGTGAGTGTGAGGTGATGTCTATTGTGGCGCCAGGACCCTTCTGATATTCTGGGTTGGCAAGACACTCTATGTCCGTATCTCCCTCAGTAAGACCACCAGAATCAGATGAAGTGGAACTCTCTACGGAGACATGCCCAACATTTTCATGTACAGGTTTTGACTTTGGGGTTGTGAGTGAAGGGTGCAATGGGGAGTGTAGGGTGATGTCAGGTGTGGCAACACCAGGAGTTTTGGGTGACACCTCTGGCTCGTTGTCAGTCACATTTTCAGTAGGATCGTGTGGCAGCAGGTCGATGGGATGTTCTGGTACCGCAATGTCAGCATACAAAGGATTACGCTGGACCAGCCATTTCAATGCGGTAAACATGTGATCAACATTCACGATCTTCTGCCATACTGCTCTAGTTTTATTGGGAATGCCGTGAAGCAATATCAAGTTGTTAGGGTTGAGCAGCCTTCCTGGCCTGCCATTGCCAAGGTGTTGCACGGTGGTTTGCAAAGGTATAGGCAAGTGTACAGAAAAGCCCTTAACTGCAGTCATGCGCTGATTGCATGGTAAGTTTCCGGCAGTGGTTCCAAGCTTAAACATGGTCTGGTACATGGACACCTGTCTAATGAGGATGTGCTCAAATTGGGTGAGACGGGCTATGACTTCAGGTACTTTGCCAATATTCATTTTGTTCAAGACAATAGTTCTAGGTACTTCGTTTTTCTGAAGTGTGCTATAACAGTATCTGCACAAATGTTTCCCGACAAGTGTATCAACGTAGTCATTGCCCGTATCGATCCACACACTAGATTGCAAATACCTCAAGAGGCGTGCATACACGGATGTTGGATCGCTAGGCTTACTCCACCGTGATGTTAAAGTTAGACAGAACTTGGGGTCGTCTCTAACAAGCTTTAAACACGAAATGCACGTCTTCTCAGGTAACGAACTGCAATCTTGGTGAAAGTTAGCAAGATGCAAGCCGTAGAGCTCGCTGATAGTGGTATCATTGATCAGACTCTCGTTCCTCTCCACGTCAAATGTCTTGGCCGAATATGCAGGATTATATGCAAATAGCTTTAGCAGATAGTAAACGTCACAGCCGGCAGTAGCAGTGTCTAGGTCATCAGCAATGGGCATTTCATTGGTAAGCTTGTATAGCTCTCTGGCAATTGCGTAGTGCACTGAAAGTTTACGAAGCAAGACCATGCTGCTGTTGCATTTGCTGTTAGGCTGAAAACATGTCTGAAGATGGTTTCGTTTCTCTACCACTAGCCTGTACATTGCTGTCAGTTTGTTAGGCTCATTTGCCTACTCATCTAATGTATGGACAAGCATCCTACATTGCCGGACATCTGTCAGAGAAGTGAGCAGCTCCAGTATGCCATGATAATTCGCAAGCTCACTACATTCAGCTACAATGCAGTTCAAGTTACAAACATGAAGGGATTGTTTTGTGTCTTTATATTGCTTAGCCTTACCCTTATCCTTATCGTTTTTCTTCTTGCTATACTTATATTGCTGGCCGTCCTTAAAGCTGTGCTCAGGAAAGTATGACTCGCTACCCTTTTTATGATATTGCCACCCAAATTCCTCACTAGATTCCTTGGCGATTGGTGATCCGCTACAGTCATCGAATTCAAAATGATACTGTGCCATTACAGACTCTGCTCTCGCCACTAATCTTAAAAAGCAACTGTTCAACTTGCGAACCTAAAGATCTCTTATAGACAACAATTTATCGACAAGATCCCGGGCAATAAAGGATCGCTTAAACTCCATGGGATTACCTTTGAGCTCTTTGCCAAAGGATAGATAAATGAAATCAACCAACTCGTCGACCAGTTCATCATGGATGTTGTGCTTCAGTAAGCTCGCTGCAGCAATTTTTAAAAAAATTCTATTAGCAGATCTAGAGTACTGAAAGGCCCGGCTCTTGTACCTAAAATTTGTCGGAAATTTTCTGGGCAGTTGCGGCAAATATACACTCGCCCTTGAGGTAATAATTTTCTTTTTGTGCGCTAAAAATTGCATCTTCAAATTTTGGTCAATTTTATGGTTACGAATCCTCTGTGAAGCCGTTTCACGTTTAGAATCGGAATGCCGCTCGTGGTCAAATTCATCAAGTTGCTATGCAAAATATGCAAACGACTTCCCCTTAAACCGTTTGTTAGACCTTTTATTTTGCCCCGACGCTTTTTTACGGTGATTCTCCTTATACGACTCACTCTGCAGATAAGCTTCCCGAGTTGCTTGACCTTTCTCAGATTCAAGATAGGTTTTAAAGGCTTCTTGCTGCTTTTGATGACCCTTCTCAGTGGCAAAATACTTGTCTGCCGTCTTGCTTAGTGAGATCTTACCGTCATTAGTTGGACGGTATTTTTCATCTGCCCTGCTCTTAGATAACTTTCCTTTATCAGTTGTACGGTATTTTTCATCCGCCCTGCTCTTAGATAGCTTACCATCATTAGTTGTACGGTATTTTTCATCCGCCCTGCTCTTAGATAGCTTACCATCATTAGTTGTACGGTATTTTTTATCCGCCCTGCTCTTAGATAGCTTACCATCATTAGTTGTACGGTATTTTTCATCCGCCCTGCTCTTAGATAGCTTACCATCATTAGTTGTACGGTATTTTTTATCCGCCCTGCTCTTAGATAGCTTACCGTCATTGGTAAGCTTGTACAGCTCTCTGGCAATTGTGTAGTGCACTGAAAGTTTACGAAGCAAGACCATGCTGCTGTTGCATTTGCTGTTAGGCTGAAAACACGCCTGAGGATGGTTTCGTCTCTCTACCACTAGCCTGTACATTACTGTCAGTTTGTTAGGCTCATTTGCCTACTTATCTAATGTATGGACAAGCATCCTACATTGCCGGACATCTGTCAGAGAAGTGAGCAGCTCCTGTATGCCACGATAATTAGCAAGCTCACTACATTCAGCTACAATGCAGTTCAAGTTACAAAAATGAAGGGATTATTTTGTGTCTTTATATTGCTTAGCCTTACCCTTATCCATATCGTTTTTCTTCTTGCTATACTTATATTGCTGGCCGTCCTTAAAGCTGTGCTCAGGAAAGTATGACTCGTTACCCTTTTTATGATATTGCCACCCAAATTCCTCACTAGATTCCTTGGCGATGGGTAATCCGCTACAGTCATCGAATTCTAAATGATACTGTGCCATTACAGACTCTACTCTCGCCACTAATCTTAAAAAGCAACTGTTCAACTTGCGAACCTAAAGATCTCTTATAGACAACAATTTATCGACAAGATCCCGGGCAATAAAGGATCGCTTGAACTCCATGGGATTACCTTTGAGCTCTGTGCCAAAAGATGGATAAATGAAATCAACCAACTCGTCTACCAGTTCATCATGGATGTTGTGCTTCAGTAAGCTCGCTGCAGCAATTTTTAAACAAATTCTATTAGCAGATCTAGAGTACTGAAAGGGCCGGCTCTTGTACCTAAAATTTGTTGGAAATTTTCTGGGCAGTTGCGGCAAATATACACTCGCCCTTGAGGCAATAATTTTCTTTTTGTGCGCTAAAAATTGCATCTTCAAATTTTGGTCAATTTTATGGTTACGAATCCTCCGTGAAGCCGTTTCACGTTTA
>NC_090758.1:38841680-38851680 GCF_036898095.1 Palaemon carinicauda
GGTGTGTGAGAGAAGGAAGTTGAGAGTTAATGTGGGTAAGAGTAAGGTTATGAGATGTACGAGAAGGGAAGGTGGTGCAAGGTTGAATGTCATGTTGAATGGAGAGTTACTTGAGGAGGTGGATCAGTTTAAGTACTTGGGTTCTGTTGTTGCAGCAAATGGTGGAGTGGAAGCAGATGTACGTCAGAGAGTGAATGAAGGTTGCAAAGTGTTGGGGGCAGTTAAGGGAGTAGTAAAAAATAGAGGGTTGGGCATGAATGTAAAGAGAGTTCTATATGAGAAAGTGATTGTACCAACTGTGATGTATGGATCGGAGTTGTGGGGAATGAAAGTGATGGAGAGACAGAAATTGAATGTGTTTGAGATGAAGTGTCTGAGGAGTATGGCTGGTGTATCTCGAGTAGATAGGGTCAGGAACGAGGTGATGAGGGTGAGAACGGGTGTAAGAAATGAGTTAGCGGCTAGAGTGGATATGAATGTGTTGAGGTGGTTTGGCCATGTTGAGAGAATGGAAAATGGCTGTCTGCTAAAGAAGGTGATGAATACAAGAGTTGATGGGAGAAGTAAAAGAGGAAGGCCAAGGTTTGGGTGGATGAATGGTGTGAAGAAAGCTCTGGGTAATAGGAGGATAGATGTGAGAGAGGCAAGAGAGCGTGCTAGAAATAGGAATGAATGGCGAGCGATTGTGACGCAGTTCCGGTAGGCCCTGCTGCTTCCTCCGGTGCCTTAGATGACCGCGGAGGTAGCAGCAGTAGGGGACTCAGCAGTATGAAGCTTCATCTGTGGTGGAAATGTGGGAGGTTGGGCTGTGGCACCCTAGCAGTACCAGCTGAACTCGGCTGAGTCCCTGGTTAGGCTGGAGGAACATAGAGAGTAGAGGTCCCCTTTTATTGTTTTGTTCTTGTTGATGTCGGCTACCCCCCAAAATTGGGGAAGTGCCTTTGGTATATGGATGGATATATATATATATATATATATATATATATATATATATATATATATATATATATATATATATATAATCAGTATATATATATATATATGTATATATATATATATATATATATATATATATATATATATATATATATATATATATATATATATATATATATATATTTATATATATATATATAATCAGTATATATATATATATATATATATATATATATATATATATATAATCAGTATATATATATATATATATATATATATATATATATATATATATATATATATATATATATATATATATATATATATATATATATATATATAATATTCGTGTTCTTATGAAGCAATCTTTCGCACTATTTTTCGTTCTACATAGAAGAAAAATTTTCCATTGCATAATTTTTTTGCTTACTGCTCTTTAGCCAATTATGTAGGTATTGCTACATTAGTTATTTTATAAGAGAGAGAGAGAGAGAGAGAGAGAGAGAGAGAGAGAGAGAGAGAGAGAGAGAGAGAGAGAGATATTAGGAGTGGATAAAGGAGCTTCATCAAGGTCATCTCGAGAATCTCTCTCTCTCTCTCTCTCTCTCTCTCTCTCTCTCTCTCTCTCTCTCTCTCTCTCTCTCAAATATGATACTCTAATACTGTAGCCCAAAATAGTAGATTTACAGTTTTCAGTAAATCAAGAAGGAAATATCGTAATATATTTATATTTTGCATGCAACATTATGAGGAGATTACACCTCTATGCAATATATATATATATATATATATATATATATATATATATATATAAATATATATATATATATATATATATATATATATATATATATATATATATATATATATATATATATATATATATATATATATATATATATATGTATGTATGTATAATGATGGAGGGAAGTAACTGATGTACATAGAAACTTCATACAAGTTACATAAATAAATATCCATTTGTATCCACGTGTAAATGCGTTTTACCATTATCTGTATGAGATCTTCGGAAAGGCTCTTGAAATACAAGCTAAGGGATATAAGGAATAAGGTGTTGTCTTTGGTATTTCCGTTTCGATAATTCTGTACCTGAGATAATCCTGGCTTGGTGAGTCAAAGTTGTAAACTTTGTCTTAGGTCAGAAAGGATTACGAACCCCACCTTTATTTCTTGTTTATTGGATTCGTCATTGAAGCTTTTACTTTTCTCTATTTATTTCACTTTTTTATTTCTTGAAATAAGGAATTACACATCCTATTTTACAAATACCGCGTATCTCTCTCTCTCTCTCTCTCTCTCTCTCTCTCTCTCTCTCTCTCTCTCTCTCGACGTTTCTAGGACCAAGGAGATTTCTAATTGCCGACCTTGCACTTGGTGTGGCCAAGGGTTTGACCACTTCTCACCACCAGCCCAAAATTACCACGTGGCCTTTTGTTTACAAAGGAGGAATGTATGATCATACATACTGAATACATGTAATGTTATATATCATAATTCTTTAGGTGGTTTATATTATACAGTATATTTAGTATGAATGCTTTTTTTTTTGGGGGGGGGGGAACTTTGTGCAAATTTCCGGTTTTTCTAAAAAATAATTATAATGATAATCATGTTCCTTTTTTTCACAGGAATAAATTTACAAATCATACAGAGTGGAAAGTAAAGAACATTTTGTAGTTTGGTCATTTTTTTTCGGTCAAAGTGGTCCAAATATAATTTCTTAATTTTCAATAGAGATTTCATTCATCTTATAGGTGTAAATCATACAGGTCTAAAAATTTGGCGTTATTTATTCTAATAATAATAATAATAATAATAATAATAATAATAATAATAATAATAATAATAATAATAATAATAATAATAATGTTTGTTACACAATAACATGCGAAAAAACTTATTTATTATTTATAATAAAAATAGACAAAATTCATATTGCAGGATTCATGCAAGAATTAAGTATATTTCTTTTTGTAATCTTTTTTTGTGTGGTAATCTTCAAAGCACTCAGGATGCATCGTAGGGTGCCTGGTACAAGTTTTACAGTAATATTTTGTTTCTCTACTTCCACCAGGTCCACGTCTATCACTGCATACAATGCATTCGGCGGAGTGTTTCCTGTCTTGTTTGGCTATCAAATGTAATTTTCCATTCAACCTTTTCTCATCATCAGATGTGCTTCTTCTTCCATTTTGAGCCGCATTTCTTACGTTTCCTACCAATTCTTTCACCAATTCTTTCCGGAACTGAAGATGAGTTAATACCTTCAACCCTTTTGATTTCAAATGAATACGATGGAGAATGAAACTATTCACTATGGCTACTTCCAAAAGGAAAAAGTAAACTTTTCTCCACCATTTCAATTATTTTTGTAGGAAGCAGTATGATGATATGTAATGATCTGCACGATCCACTCCTCCCATATTAGAAGTATATTCAATAACTTGTCCTAAATTCCCTTTCATAACACGGCGATGTTGGGTGGTTCTTGCGGTATGGTATGTAGAGCACACAATGACGTCCCTCTTATCTTTCCAAGACAGAATATGGCATCGCTTATTTTTCACATATGACCTTACTGTTCCTACCAATGATCTTTTTCTTTTCTTCACTTTCCTATTCGTATTTATCGTTCCAGTGATGTGAATTTTTTTCTTCAGAAGTTCCGCAGCTAGAGATAGGTTTGTATAAAGACGATCCGTATAAACATGGTATCCAGTTTCTTCTGTGGCACGCGTAACGATGTCCACTAGTGTCAATACAATGCGAGTGGTGAAGAGATGACCAGCATAACCAAGGCACTCGATTGTAGCTTTGCCGTAATACGGAATCAAACCTAGAATATATCCCGTCAACGTATCGGCAATATCATATATTCTGATGCCCCATTTTGTTGGTTTTTTGCTGTCGTACATCTTGAATGCTGTCCTTGAATGGCACTGTGGACTCGTCGACGCTTAGATGGCATCCAGGATGATAATAATGTTAAAACCATTCAGATAAATAGTCATGAACTTGTTTTACCTTTGACCTCCGAGATGCCATGAAGCCGCTGCCAGGGGGTGCTGGAGGAGACACATGAAGACCCCAGAATATCTGGAACCACCTATCTCTCCTAAAGATTTGCCGAAAAAACGAACTTTCGTCCACCCATTGCTTGGAAAAGAAGTCCCTTGATCTCTTATTTCTGTGTAAAGCCATATTAATTATTGTTTCATGAAAGGCCATCATTTCCTCCACGCTTATTTTTTGCCAGTTTTGCCATATAGAATAATGTTGCAGAGGCCTTTTCCTACTTATCAGTTCCTCTGTGTAGCGATTCGTTTCAACTGCAATTGTTTGGAAAAGTTCCTTTGTAAAAAAGAGCATAAAAAATTGCAAAGGAGTGTTGATTGTTTGATCAGGACATTTGAATTTTGCTCTTCCTTTGAAAGTAAATCTGGGTAATTCATGCCTCTCTTCATCAAACTCTTCCCAGTTATTTTCATCGGCCCAATTTTCGCCATTTGTGTCTTCGTCTTTTTCAGGGGGCATTACCATATCGTCGGTGTATTCGTCCTCGTCTTCGTCAGGAGATTCCGCTTCCAGGTCTTCATTCAGGATGATAAATGAATTGTTTTCATCAGATGTGGAAGGAGCGACAGACGGTTCATAGTTTTCACTTGAATCATCTTCCGATTCAGAAGTCAGTCCTAAAAAGTATTCAAAGATTTCCTCTTCGTTTTCAAGAAACTTCCGGTGTCGGAGAGACATGATTAACTCAGCAATAAGCTCGTTACTAATCAATTACAACTCGGCGAAACAAGAAGTCTGCTCTGTGTATGATCATCTGAGTGTTTGGGTACCTGGGTTTATAGGGGGATGGTATGGGATTAGCGGCTTATAGAGACCGAGAGGATTGTCAACCCTGAATAACGCGAAACAAATAGCAAATTTAGCTATTTCTCCACGTTTTTGAGCCGAATAACATCGTGATATCTGCTCTTCATTTAGCCAGTTTTTCTAAGAAGAAAATTGATACCCAAAACACGTTTTTTTGTTCACAAAAATAACATTTCTTGAAAGATATAAAACCAAGTGTTATTCTGGAATTCTTACAAGAAGGGAACATTATTAGTTGGCCTCCTAAAGCAATTATAATACGTGCCGGCTGGGAGAAGGGCTTCGGTCGGAACCTACCATTCGGAAAAGCCAGCTGGGAGCCGGACTTCCAGCGCAAAGGGTTAAAGGCTTCTTGCTGCTTTTGATGACCCTTCTCAGTGGCAAAATACTTGTCTGCCGTCTTGCTTAGTGAGATCTTACCATCATTAGTTGGACGGTATTTTTCATCTGCCCTGCTCTTAGATAGCTTACCATGATTAGTTGTACGGTATTTTTCATCCGCCCTGCTCTTAGATAGCTTACCATCATTAGTTGTACGGTATTTTTCATCCGCCCTGCTCTTAGATAGCTTACCGTCATTGGTAAGCTTGTACAGCTCTCTGGCAATTGTGTAGTGCACTGAAAGTTTACGAAGCAAGACCATGCTGCTGTTGCATTTGCTGTTAGGCTGAAAATATGCCTGAGGATGGTTTCGTTTCTCTACCACTAGCCTGTACATTGCTGTCAGTTTGTTAGGCTCATTTGCCTACTTATCTAATGTATGGACAAGCATCCTACATTGCCGGACATCTGTCAGAGAAGTGAGCAGCTCCAGTATGCCACGATAATTCGCAAGCTCACTACATTCAGCTACAATGCAGTTCAAGTTACAAACATGAAGGGATTGTTTTGTGCCCTTATCTTGCTTAGCCTTACCTTTATCCTTATCGTTTTCTTCTTGCTATACTTATATTTCTGGCAGTCCTTGAAGCAGTGCTCAGGAAAGTATGACTCGTTACCCTTTTTATGACATTGCCACCCAAATTCCTCACTAGATTCCTTGGCGATCAGTGATCCGCTACAGTCATCGAATTCAAAATGATACTGTGCCATTACAGACTCTGCTTTCGCCACTAATCTTAAAAAGCAACTGTTCAACTTGCGAACCTAAAGATCTCCTATCAACAACAATTTATCGATAAGATCTCGGGCAATAAAGGATCGCTTAAACTCCATGGGATTACCTTTGAGCTCTTTGCCAAAGGATGGATAAATGAAATCAACCAGCTCGTCGACCAGTTCATCATAGATGTTGCGCTTCAGTAAGCTCGCCGCAGCAATTTTAAAAGAAATTCTACTAGCAGATCTAGAGTACTGAAAGGGCTGGCTCTTGTACCTAAAATTTGTCGGAAATTTTCTGGGCAGTCGCGGCAAATATACACTCGCCCTTGAGGCAATAATTTTCTTTTTGTGTGCTAAAAATTGCATCTTCAAATTTTGGTCAATTTTATGGACACGAATCCTCCGTGAAGCCGTTTTACATTTAGAATCGAAATGCCGCTCGTGGTCAAATTCATCAAGTCGCTCTGCAAAATATGCAAACGACTTCCCCTTAAACCGCCTGTAAGACCTTTTATTTTGCCCCGACGCTTTTTTATGGCGATTCTCCTTATACGACTCACTCTGCAGATAAGCTTCCCGAGTTGCTTGACCTTTCTCAGATTCAAGATAGGTTTTAAAGGCTTCTTGCTGCTTTTGATGACCCTTTTCAGTGGCAAAATACTTGTCTGCCGTCTTGCTTAGTGAGATCTTACCGTCATTAGTTGGACGGTATTTTTCATCTGCCCTGCTCTTAGATAACTTTCCTTTATCAGTTGTACGGTATTTTTCATCCGCCTGCTCTTAGATACCTTACCATCATTAGTTGTACGGTATTTGTCATCCGCCCTGCTCTTAGATAGCTTACTGTCATTAGTTGTACGGTATTTTTCATCCGCTCTGCTCTTAGATAGCTTACCCTCCTCCATGGTGTAATATTTATCAACTGCTCTGCCTTGTGAAACTTTGTAACTTCAGTACTTCGATACCACTTTCTGGCAGCATTAGTAACATCACGGCCTCGAACTGTTTTAGTGTACCGAATATTTCTAAGACGTCTCCTTAACATGGGATCAAGTGGTTCACTACTAGGGAAAAATTGGGTACCATGGTTCATATCATAATGAAAGCTAGCAGACGAATTCGAACCCAGAGACCTGGTACTAGACTATGGAACACTTTCTGAAACGATAAATGCAGCTGAGAATTTAGAGTTTTAGAATTTATACAGCCAAAAGTATATTTCAAATTGTTGTTAAGCAACAAACTATTCCAATTGGGTACAGGGTGTCCCAAAAAGCACAACTAACATGCTTTGATGAATCTGATATTACAAGCGTCAAATGAACAGAAATGATTCTGGATTCAAAACTTTTTAAATCTATCATGATAAAAAGAACTAAATTTGTGACACAAAAAGTGTTTTATGCAATATTGTTTCAATGTTTGATGACCTGCCAGGTCCTTTCTGAATAAATAAAATTTCACAAGAAGATAGGATTAAAAGTTCTGATTACATTAGGTGGAATATTTGCGATTCGGTATGGCAATAGTCAAAGTCAAGCGGTTTTTGGGTGGAAACCACTATGTTGTGCTTTTTTGGGACTTACTGTATAATACAACATAACTGTAGCAGAGGACAGGACATACAAAATACATTGCACAACTGTGTTTAACGTAAATAGATAGAGTCCACATACCTTTTACTTCAGTAGGGATAGTTGCAGCAGTTGGCATCTCCTCATGGTGACTAGAACTGGCAGAACTTGGAATTGCTACTGAAATAATAATATTTTACTTCTTGGCATTTTGCATTACCTACAAATAAAAAGTAGTCGACTAGGTATATGATAAACCTAAATTACTGTATTCAGTCAATCATGTCAGACATGTTTCACGTAAAATAAAATGAGTACATACCTCTTACAGTGCTGGCATTGGTAGTAGGAGCAACAGATTTTTCTTCCTCTTGATTTACTCTGGAAGTTGCTGCTTTGTGTTTTGATCCTTTTCGTTTCCTGCCTATTGCAGGTGCCCGTTTTCTTCTCTTTTTAGGCTTCTCCTGAATGATTTTAGGTCAGAGAGTTTATTCTTGAGAAGAAAATCCTCGATAATTAGTCGGAAGTAAAGATATAAAACACTGATAATGATAGGTTACAGAAGTCACATGCTCCTAAATAGAATACGGTTATACTTGGCCTAATGCATCAAACCTGCTTATTGTTCTGGTTAGCATCACTGTCCACCCAACCACCATACTGCTCATAACACGGTTTCTCATCAATTTCACTGTCTTCTTGATGTTTATATTGTTGTTGCTGAAGGGAGTCATGGATTAAGATATTATTATTGTCTCCCAAATACAGACAAATTTTGTTACTGCTTTACTGCTTAGAGTTAGCTGAGTTACAAAAAATAATAACCTTTCTCCATCGACGGGTTGTAGATGTCACGCGATCTATTGTTGTGATAACCCCTTGCTCCCCTTTGCGTATGTAAGTTTACAAGTACCGCGAAGGGGTTCCTGTTACTGTCAAGTAGGTTCGATGCCTGAAATTACGAACCCATTTTATATTTAAGCAATCGAATAGAAGGATTCAATATTTTAAAGACGACTTAGTGTAAGTTTGCAGTGTAAGTTAAAACTTTATAAGAAAATACCTCAGAAACTGCGACAGGAGCTGAGCACCGTTCTATTTTCTGCTCCATGATCTTCTTCAAAATCCATATCTTGTCTGTGATAAAATCCATCAATTGAGCTCTCTATAGGGCGCAAATGCAGATAACAATTTGATTTTTATCTTAGATTGAAAGTCATAATATATAAGGTATACAACGGTAACTTACTCAATTTGCAAAAGGCGATGGCTTTGCAATATCTATAGTGGTTTGCCTTCGCTCTTTGAGATACTTGGGTCGCTGGCTCTAATAGGTTGAGAAATTGTTAGTGCTATAGCTATGTTAGAAACATTAGAAACAAAGTGTAGAACTTATGAAAACGGCTCTGGAATTTTAAAAAACTTTTTAGGCTATTTATTGAAATGTGAACGCCGTATTAACAAAAATAGGAGCCTTATTTTTCTTTGATGGACGAGTGAGGTTAGGTGCCTTTTCACCAACGAGACTTAGGGTCAGTCGGGAAGCCTGTATCAGAAAAGGAGCCGGTGATGGGATAGGCTTTAGCAATGCATTAATATAGCCAGAAGGCAATGAGGGCTGCTGAACGACTTCTTGAAACAGTGGAGGGAATGCTGATAGGTCGTTAGGATCTGGTGCAACATTTTGAGCATAACCTGACTGCCTTACTGAGTAGTGCTGGTTGGTGCTGCCCCTTGGCGTTCCATAATTCAACTAGATACCAGAGCTTCCCACCAAGGGTGCAAAGGCTTTCACTGTCTTCAAATCATCTGGCTCTACAACTGCACAACGAGGCAGAGGCGGTGGCGGGGTGATGTTGTAGATCTTCATCCTGATAAGGGTTCCGAGCAGTTCCCTTCCGGCCCTACAAGGGTGGAGGCCGTCCTTTTTTAATAGTTTGCTGTCATACATATCAGAAGTATTAAGACAGAAATCATCGTACAAATGTACGATATTTTTTGGTCCTATGGTGCAATGAAGCGGTTCATTAAACACAGAAGCGCATTTATTAGGGTGCACTTTTTCGAAGAGATCTACTCTCCTTGTCCATCTCCTTCTGGGCATGACCTGGTGAAGATTGCCAATTATTACTGATGTTTATGCGACGACTTCCAGAATATTTGAATAAATCAATGAGGATCAATGATTTTAAAAATATACCAAAGCCTGGTTAAAATACATTAAAAGCATGTGATAGCCTACCTCACAACTGTATACTGCTGCACTCGGATTGGCCTCCTGTAGCGTACATAACAACTCAAACAAGTCGTCCATTACCTCCTCTAAGTTCAGCTTTCCAAGATCATTGGCACCGGCCAGCACCACAATGATGTCGTATCCACTATATCGCTTGAGGTTCTTCCATACCTACAAATACAATAGAGTGATATCTAGGATATTTAGAACCGCCTATTAGTATTAGGTATTACATAAGATTATAATTGGG